>NW_011889450.1:29785-32810 GCF_000151845.1 Pteropus vampyrus
GCTGCCCGTCATCAGCATCACAGGTGGCAGGTGGCCCTCGCCACGTGCCACTCAGTGCTCTAAGGGCCAGCACCAAGTCCCACACGACAAGCAGTATCATCCCCCTCGAATGGGCGAGGAATCGAGAGCCGTGACGTTTAGCTGGGACTGGGATCCAGCCCAGGTGACCCGGTCTGGAGCGGGCGGCCCGGGGCCCTGGCCGGCACTGCGTGGCACGCCCGCCCTGTGCCGAGAGCATCCTCCCCAGCACGCTCCGGCCGGCGGCTGCTTCCAAGGCCCCTCTGCTCCCTCACAGAGAGAAATGCCATCTTCCCAGGCTCCGTCCAGGAGCGGCCACAGGACCGCGCCTCGGCCAGTGGGGGGGGAGGGGCTCCCCTTCTGGAACCAGGCCCCTGCTTTCCCGTCTGGGACGCGGAGCTGGCTGGGCAGCCACACCGCCGCTTCGCCAGCACGAGGATGCGGGTCGGGAGGGGAGGCCGGGGTCGGGTCCCGCCGTCCCGTGGGGTGATGTGAGCAGAGCCCTCCGTGTTTAGGTGACGGTTCCAACCGCACAGCCTCGTGTCACCCAGTTCAGTCCCCAAAAGCCCCACGACACAGGCGTGGTGGTTACGACAGCCACATAACGGGGAAACTGAGGCCCAGAGAGGTTCAGCACGTTCTCAAGCCCCACGTCTGTGAGCGAAGGCGCTGGACTTCTGGCCGCTCTCTGCGGCAGCCACGCCGGCTCGGGCCGCTCCCCCCGGAGAGCACCGGGCTAGGCCGGGAAACGTCCGGGGTGGCCCAGCTTGCGAGGGAGGAGCCGGGATGCAAACCCCGGCTCTGTGACTCAGGGTCACGCCATGGCCGCTGCATGCCCCCCAGGCGTTTTCGAAAGGATGGATCTTAGAGGTAAGTGGTTCCCCGTAGGGGTGCTTTCACGACAGCGACATCTGGGAACACCAGGGAGTACAGGAAAAGTCGGGGTCACGGGCTGCCCCGTTAAGGACCTCCGTTTGAGCCGAGCAGGGACGGGCCCAAGGTTACGCGGGACGACCCGCCTCCCGACACTGCTCCCCATCGCTGCTCTGCCGGTCCACACGCCCCCTCGGCGGACGCCCCCGCCCCGGACCCAGACGCTCACATTGGGGGTCCGCAGCCCCGTTCTGCCCCCCTCGCTCCCCGTGCTGCTGCTCTTGGGCCAAGCGAGGCCCGACAGTGCCAGGGAGCCGGTTAGGCTCAGGTCTGGCACGGCGCCCTCGTCCCCACCCCCGAAATCAGCAGGGCGCACGCAGAAAGCCGATGGCTGTCAATGAGCTGGTTTCTACTCTACAGTAATTAGAATATTAAAAAAAAAAAAAAAACCCACACCGGCCCAGGGCTCGGTGGACGCGTTCCCACCACGGCGTGAGCCGGGCTGGCAGTCTCCACGGGAACGACAGCGAGCAGAGCAGCCACCTCCGGGAGGCGGAGGGAGCTCCCTGCCGAGTCGACCCCTGTCCCGAACCGTCCTCGTGCCCCTCTCTGCCCAGAGGGGACGCTCGGCGGCTGGGGAGCCTGGATACCTCCGACCCCCGTAGCTCAAGGCCGGAGTGGCCGTGGCCGAGGAGGGGCAGATGGCTGAACACACGAGAGGATCTGGAAAGGACTTTCGCGGCACTGGCCCGCCAGCCCGCTGTCCTCTCTGCCGTGCCAGGATGTCCGGGCAGACCCTCACCTCACGGCCCTGGCACGCTGCCCGCACCCCCCGTCACCCCCAACGGATGCCTCGTCTCAGGTCCTACTCCCCGGTGGCCTCTCGGCCCGGCCAGAGCGCCAAGCACGGAACGATGAGAATTAGAGCGTCTGTCTTCAGGAAGCCTGTGCCGGGCGCATGTCCTCATCCCCCCAGAGCCGTGGTCCCCAAGGTGAAGTGCAATGCCCAAGGGCACGCAAGTGGGAACAGCAGAGCTGGATTTAAACCCAGGAATGGATTGGGGGCGGGAGGGTTCTTTTTAGTTTTCTAGAATCTTTTTTAAGGATGCTGGCAGCTGAGGCTTAGGAAATAGGACACAGAGAGAGGACTTGTTGAGCTCAAGGACACCGCCCGGATGTGTGGGAAGACAGCAAGGCGGCTCGGCTTGGGATCCGGCACCTAGGTCTTGGGCCAACACCGTGGTGCAGCGTCAAGGGGTACAGCCCAGAAGGACCAGGGCGGGTGGTGGGTGGCAGGCCGGGCGGATCCTTTCGTGACAACAGATCACACGAGGACCCCCTGGCGATGACCCGACCACAATGCTGGCCCCTAGGGCTCTCGCTCCTTGCCACCCAGCGCTGCCACACATCACCGACAGACGCCAGGGTTAGCAGGCAGGCGAAGACCAGAGGGTGGGACTAGGGGTGGCAGTCACTGGGGTCTCAGCAATTCACGGCTCATTGCGCCCCAAAGCGACACCTGGGAGGGGGCCATCGGGGAGAGGCATCTTAGCTGACTAGGTCGCCGGAGCCCCCCGCACCCTGCACCCCAGCAAGCCAGTCGTCTCCTGCTCCCTCTGTGTCTGCGAGTGACAGGGAGCAGTCAGTGACAACCCACTACAGAAGTTGAATAAAGCAATGCGATCTGAAAACACAGATGGTGCTTTCCCGTCTTGACAGCTACGATGCCGGGAGCTCACGGTCTGTTTGAGGAGAAAAACGGCTCCCGGCCCACTGTCCCCGCTCTCTCTGAAGAAGCGCGGGCTGGACTGGGAGGAGGCACAGCGCCCAGTCTGGGGGGCCTTGCCCCAGCTCGCCAGGTAAGAGAACACACAGGAACCCTGGACAGTCCACACATTCCAGTCACGGCAGCTCGCCACGCACAAGCCCCCTCCCTGCCCCCCACATCTGAGTTTCACGACAGTGCTTACTAGCAACAGACGCTCGAGTTCGCCTTAAAAAACCCACCGGCCGCTCAGAGGGACTCTTCAGAGTACAGAAAGGCCATCGGGGTCCTGACAGAGCTGGGACGCCCGGGTCCCGTGGGGTTTGACGGCGTCTTGACGGGCCCTCTCCATCGGAGGCAGAGCCGTCA
>NW_011889450.1:34385-43973 GCF_000151845.1 Pteropus vampyrus
AATAAATGCCCCGTGAAGCTTCAAAGAGGAAGAAACTGGGCCCAGAGAGGGTAAGAGACTGGCCCAAGGTCACACAGCCAGGTCAAGGTGAGCCTGGGACCGGGACCTGGGTCTCTCGACGTAGTTCTGTGCCCGTCCGCCCCCTGCCTCACACTCTTGGGGACACAGAGTGTTGTGGCGCCCTCGGCACGGGCCTCAGTTGAGTGCCGGGGAAATGTGGGTCTCTGATTGGGCGTCCTGGCACGTCTTGAAGCGTCCCTGATCCCGTCCGCCTCGTGCAGTGGGTGGGACGGGCCTTCGGACCTCGGCAGATCCCTTCCACTGAGGCACCAGGGTCTCGGCGTGGACCAACTACACGCTGAACCAGCGTCAAGGGAAGGACACCCTTTGCAGTGTCCAGACAATGACTGACGGTTCCCGAAACTACGCCGCTGGTGCCAAGGGCGCGTGTGTGGTGTGCGGGCGAGTCCGTGACATTCGGAGCCATCGCGGTGACTCTGTGCTGTCTGCTTTGTTTTCTACTCTGGAGGCACCCAGACCCCCTTGCTGGGGCGACAGTCAGGCTCTGGTGGGGGGCCCCTGTGTAACCCCGAGGGTGGAGGATGGGATGTGCCGTTGTCCTGTGTGTCCCTGGCAGGGGCCGGGCACCCAGCAGTGTCCCAGGACCCAAAGACCCCAAGAAGCATCTGTTCTTTTTTTGCTGTGACCCTAGAGGCCATGGTGGCTTTCTGCAGTGACCAACCTCTGCGTGACCTCACTCACCCTTCTGTTCCTCCTTCTGAGACTTTTGAAACCCACTTCCTGAATTCCAAGCCCTCCGTTTGCTTGTTTCTGACTGGGCGCTGATTCATAAAGGGTATGAGACGAAGATTTTAGATGCATGGGTATTGTGCATGTTTCATGTAAGAATTTCACTTAGAGACGGTAGAGGATTCTGACACGTAATTGTTTAAAACAACAGGTGTGCGGGTCTCTGAGAGCTCAGAACCACGGAGATACGGGGACAGACGGTTTCTTAAAGGGCTGAGAACGACCAAGCTGGAAACACAGCCAAAAACTCTGCCTGTGGCCTCACAGCAGCCACCTCGAAGGCGGATGGAGCTCGAACCCAAGATTCATCAAAAGAATCTCCTGGCTCAAAAGCAGGGCTTACAACTTAGAAGTGTCGGCAGTGTACGGCGGACCTGGGAAGACGCCGAGCCTCCTGAAAAGCAGGTTCTGGACGAGCACAAGGCCTTCCGAAGGCAGCTCGGCGGCCAGACAACCCCACGCGGACACCGGAGCCCCGGGCCCCGTTTCCCGTTCGGCGCCCGGTTCCTTCTCCTTCCATGGGACATGGTGCGAAGTACCATCTGACCCGCTTCGGGCTGAGAAGCATGCTGACGGTTCCCGCGGTGGCCCCTCGGATCCCACCGCCCAGCGCGGTGGCATCTACCTGCAACTGGTTCTAACCAGCAGAACTGGGGACAGGATGGACGTGAGCACGCGGCTATGTCCCATGCGAGACTGCAGCACCCTCCTTGCTGGAGTCTCTGGATGAAGCGGGTGACCATCCAGGGGACTCCTGCTTGGCAGGAAGTGGGGGTGGCCTCTGCTTGCTGAGGGGGGCCAGCAGCCTCCAGCAAAAGACTCGAGTGCTCGGTCCTAGCACTGACTTGAGACAACGACCCGAGACAGCTTGAACGTGACCCTTCCCCGGTCAGGCTTCCGAGTGGGAACACGGCCCTGCCGCCGTGCCGAGTGACGCCCGGCAGAGGACCCCGTAAACCACAGCCACGCGGACCTCAGAGACCGAGGTCACGAGCACGCGTTTGGGGCTCTCAGCTCGTGGTCACGCGGTCACACATCCCGTTCGGGCTCGAGAGCCACGACGAGACCCTTGCTTTGGGTCACGGACGCCAAGGCGGTGGGTGGGATTCTTCTAGCGTCCACGAGCGCAGAGACAAGAGGGTGTGGGCGGAATGCACGAGAAGCGCATCTAAGACGCAGACGCGGGCGGTGCCCAGACGCAGGTCCCTGAGCAGCTCTGACGGGCCGGCCGTCTCCCGGGCACCGCTCCGGCACGCTGGGGACAGAAATCGGGGATGGAGCCTTTCCACAGCTTAAGCCCTGGCCTGGTCAATAGATGAATTAAAAAAAAAAACCCAAACTCACGACAAACCCTGGTCTCCTTGTCAAGAAGCCCCGTTATCACGCTTGATCGGGGGAGAAAGAACCAACGGTGGAGCAGCTACGCGTGTGCACACGTGCGTGTGCATGTGTGTGCGTGCGTGTGCACGCGCATGCCCGTGTGTGCACACACACGCACAGATTTCCCAGGAACTACGCGCGGCAGCCAGAAGAATCCCGGTGACTGCGTGAGCATCCTCAGAGCCCTTCTGCGTCTTTGCTGGGCCGTCTTCTCCTTGGAGCTGTAGCTCCAAGACAGATCAGACAACGTGCAATTTGGAGGATGCACGAGGCAAGAAACCTGGGCGGCCAGACCGCTGCCACCAACCACTCCCCAGATCCAGCCCGGGCAGCTCCGTGTCCAGACCGAAGGCCAGCGGCGGCTGGAAGCCATGCTGACTCTGCGCTCAGCGTCTGGGGCTGGACGCTCCTCTCACGCTCCAACAAGCTGACGAGGCAGTGGACACTGGCCAGAGCAGGTGGCTTGTGTGTTTGTGCCCATGCACCCCTACGGGAAGGAGACATTTGAGGAAAGGTCCCCACGGCAGTGAAAACAAAGCAAATCCAAATTTCAATCCTCGGGGAAGGAAACCCACATTTGCCGAATGCGCGCTGTGTCTCGAGAGCTTTCACAGATGAGAAAGTAAAAAAGAAAAAAAAAAATGTATGTGTTTTGGAAAATGGCGCTTCAAAGCCTGATGCTTTTTTTGGGGTAAAAAAAAAAAATCCTTAAGCTACAACTATTGTAAGGCTGTCATTAGCCTAAATAACACAGGCAGAAATAAGTGCCGCTGAGCGTGCCGAAGGGGGTTGGTTTCCCTGCACTGTGTGGAATTTTAGTGAGTAAATGTTTTCCTACAATATTCGTAAATGCCGCTAACTCCCCAAACCAGCAACATTTAACTTATTTGCAGCTGGTTCTGTGTCATATTTAAAGTGAATCATTTTGCAGCATTTGGGGACTGTGCGAAGCCATGTGGCAGGAGGAATTTCCTCGGATGTCAGAGTAGGAAGATGGAGAGCGAGGGCCCGCCACGCGTGCAGCGGCCGGGACGGGCCCTCTACGCGTCCGCCGGCGGCCTCATCCCCACAGTGCCCGCTCACAGGGTCAGCGCTGGGCCCGGTGCCCGAAAGGGCTCGTTACGGAGTGGCTCGCTCGGACCACTGGGCGTCGCTCACACGACGTGACCCCGACGCAGGCTGCTATCCCACGAGGGTGTGGACAGGACGCGTGGCACTGCGAGCCTGGAAACGTCAGCATCGGCGCCTCAGGGTAGGCCCTCTGAGGACCCGCTTTCTGCCAGCCAACGCGGGCCACCTCGGGCACTCCGTATGTCCAGCCTCCCATCCTGGGGGCGCCCCCGGTTGCCTCTTGCAGGCAGCCAGAATGAGACACGCTATGAAAGAAATAACACCTGTGAAGTGCGGGGAAGCGTAGTGACCCCCAGCCTGCAGTGCCTGTGCCCGTCTCCACAAATGCCCACAACAGGCTCGCTCTCGTACCCTGTGCCGCATGACAGCCAGTGAGGCGCCTCCGAGGGCCACAGCCCGCGTGGGGGTGTGTGAGGTCACACGGCCTGGCAGGGCTGGAGCGCTGGTCCCCACCCCAGGCGGTTCCCGTGCTCGGCAGGGCTTCTCAGAGCCGCACACTCGCATCCGGTGTGCAGAGGGCCCTGGATCCTCCTTCCTCAGCCCCCTGAAGGGATGGGCACCTCCTCTCCTGGCCTTCCCACCCAGACCCCCACAGAGAAAGCAGCTGGACGCAGAGGCCCCACCCACTCACTGCCGCCAGCATCTGGGAGGGCGGGCTCTCTGGGCTGCGGAGCACCAGTGTCTCAAAGGCCGTGACAGCAGAGGTCCGGCTACTGGACAGGCCCAGACACCTGCCGGCCAAGCGCACCTTGTCAGGCCACCAGCGCGTCATGGAGCCCTGGGCGCCAGGATCCAGGCTGGCGACTGGAGAGGAAGGTCACTGGCCCCTGGCAGCTCCCACCCAGTTGGGGAGGCAGATGAAATTAGACTCCCCTGTGATCAGGACTTAAGGTTGAGCAGAGCCGGTGGGAACCAACGGGCAGCAGCGAGCGTGTCTGCCCACGAGCAGCACCGGAGGGTTTCGGGGAAGGGGAGCTGAAGTTTGCCCAGAAGGTGGTGGGAGCCTCCGCAAAACTAGCTGCCTCTACCCCGCTCCCTGCATCTGCGCCCACCTACGAGAGACAAAGCCTGCTTGCCGGCCCTCGAATCTGGGCAGGCTCTGTGACTCTGGCCGACAGGAAGCGGTGTCAATGACACGATGGCCATCCTGAGGAGACTTCGAGACACCTCGTGTGTGTCCGCTCGCTCCTAGTGCTGCACAGCGGCCATCGATAAGGCAGAGCTGGCCTGCTGGGCAACGAGCCACATGCGCCCAGTCACCCCCGCCAGCCCCCTAGCTATTCACCAGCTACCACTGGAGATGGGAGACGGGTGGCCGAGAACAGCAGAACCTCCCAGCAGAGCCCAGCCGGGCTGGCTCACTTACTCTCTCACGTAACCCTGAGATAAATGGTTCCTGTTTCTAACCACTTCGTTTTGTAGCAACTGCTAAGTGTTACATTAGTTACACGACTTCGGGCAAGTCACTCGATCACTTAGCAACAGCTTCACCATCTGTAAAATGGAGATGATAAGGACTGGCCCTTGCACAGAGTGGAGAGCAGAGTGGCTGTGTCACATGGGAAACTGTGAAAATGCATCAGGAATTCTAGAGCAAGGCAGCCGGTGGCGGAAGTACCAGCATCGGAAGGCCGTCCGGCGAATGGGGGGCGGGAGGCTGGCCAGCGCTTCACGTGTAAGCGGCTACGTTCGGTGTCCTTTCCTGGAGAGTGGCAGAGCCATCTGGGGGGCTCGCCGCATGGAAGCTGAGTGCTCGCTGACTCCTGTGTGGCGGGTCACATGCTCCCTGATGTAGGAGGGCAGCACGCGTCCCGGAGCCGGGGGCGGCGAGAGGGCTCGGGATTCCGCCTCTGGTCCCATTCGGAGTCACCTCCCGGTTTCTACCCTCGGACAAGACCGAGCCCCTTGCTAAGCTGCTTCCTTGCATGTAAAACAGATGCCGCCATCCCAGTCTGCACCCCGACGGGGACAGGCACGAGGCAGAAACGAGGCCACCCAGGCCAACGTGGGCGACCACGCCATGTTAGGACTTTGGGCAAATGGCCTCCTGAGCTCCTAGGAAGATCAGCCATGTCTGTGACACGTTCGGCTGGTGGCTCGGCAGAAACCCGACTTCTCTCGCCCAGGACGAGCTATGGGGCCGTGGGCCGATCTGCGTTTCTGTGCGCAAACAGCCGATGAAGACAAGGATGCCTGCAGAGCGACAGGGTGACTGTGAACGTGGCCAGGGAGGTCTTCTGTTTTCCCGGCTGGCATTTTCCAGAAGTTATCTGAAGGCTGGACGAAGGCGTTTTCCATGTTTATTGTTCTGTGCTGCAGGTGCTTTAAATCAGGAGAATAAACACGCACACGCGCTCGGTGTCAGCGCGAGAATGGGCAGGTGTGCTTGGAGCGGCTACTCTCTCTGGCTCCCTGTTTACTATCACCATGGAGACCGGGCGCCGAAGCAACCGACTGGCAGAGGGCAGTGCCTGGTTACTAATGCTCCTTGTTCTGCACCCAGCGAGTGCCCAGGGCACTCCGTCTGCTCGCCAAGGACATGGCAATGTGGCACGCCCCCAGAATGCAGATGGGACTTTGCAGAAACCCCAGAGGTGCCACACAGTCGTCTGAGATTCGGGAGAAGGGGCAGTGATTCCCGCTTGGCCGGTGGGCTGGCTGGAGGCTCCGAAGCGATCACAATCCATTTGGTGGAAGGTGTCCCCTCCTGACTGCCCGTTACTAACTCAGGACAGTCCGGCAGCCAGCCCCTTGTCTCCAGTCACCACGCAGACTTGGGATGGCATTAGCAAAGTGGAGTCAGTTTCCAGGGCTCCGAGGAACCGGAAGTGACACCTGCAGCTCTGGGAGGTCTGGGCGGAGTGAGGCGGGGCTCCTTAGCCTGAGATGCAGAGATGTGTTTGTGCCCCATCGACACAGCTATCTGCAAACAGACGGGTCAAACACACTCACACTCGCTCAGCACGGACAAAGTGGGCTCTCTCCCCAAGGTGTCGCGTCAGGATTGCTAGGCGGCCCCCACTCAGGCTCGCTTGAAGGAGAAGACGAGTCCCCAGCACTCGTCACGTGTGCCCACTCCCTCCGCACGAGAAGGGCTGAGGCTAAAAACACCTGAAGGAGCTTGGGGGGCGAGCCTGGCACCGACACATGCGGCTGTGAGGGTGAGCCTCCCGATGTGAGGGGCTCAGCAAGGGGAGCCCCACAAACGGCCTCACGGCATGTGGCTGCACGTATGTGAAGTGTCCAGCATGGGGGGGGGTCCCACAGAGGCAGGAAGGAGGTCCTGGTTACGGGGGCGGACGGAGGGGAGGTGTGTGCCTGCTAACGGGCACGGGGCTTCCTTCGGGGGTGGTCAGGAACTAGGCCGGGGTGGTGGGCGCACCGCTGTCAACGTCCCCAGTGCTGCTGACTGCGCACTTTCAAAGGGTGACTATTATGGCATTCGGATCACATTTCAAAGTATTCAAAGAAACAAACCCCCAAAGGCACACGGGTGCCCATGCCAGATGGCCTGGGTTCCAATCCTGCTCCGCTGCGGACGGCGGCTCGGCTCGGGGCAGGCCGGTCAGCCTCCGCGTGGCTCGCCTTGCCTGTGAGGCCACCCACCACGTGCAGGCGCGCGGGGCCCGCTGAGGAGCTGGCAGTGACCTCGCGCTAGCTGCTATGACTTTCTTGCTCCTATTAATGCCCTTTGCAGCGTGAGGACCCTGGCCCCGGGCTGTGAGTCCCCTTCCCATGGGGGCCCCTAAACACCCTGGAAGAGCACGCAGGCCGCTCACATTCCGTCGCACGCCTCCCGGCCACGTGTCTCCTGGCTCGTTGTCGCCCCTCCCCCACCCAGCCCTGAGCCGCCCCGGTGTGATGGCCCCGTCCCCACAGACCGCATGCCTCAAGAACGCGGGTGCCACAGGGGGGCCACCTGCTCCCCAGCCACGCGGGGCACGCCTCCTTCGCCCCATTTCCCACCTCGCTCACGCCCCACGAGCAGCTCTCCGCCCAGCTCAGGGTGCCCAGGCCCTCTCCTCTCAACCCCCCTTCCTCCTGGTTGTTTATTTCACCGAGGTGAAATTCACACCACGCAAGACCAGGCATTTCAAGGAGCAGCATTTAAGAGCATTCGGGGCATTCACGGGGTGGTGCAACCACCACCTCTCTCTAGATCCAGAACATTCCACCACCCCAAAAGGAGACACCGGACCCAGTAGCGGTCACTCCCTGCTACAGACTGAATTGTGTCCCCCATACTCATATGTTGGAGCCCCAACCCCAAAGGTGACTATAACTGGAAACAGACCTTTTCGGAGGAATTAAGGCTCAATGAGGTCGTAGGGGTGGAGCCCGGATGCGATGGGACCGGTGTCTGTAAGAACAGACAGGGACCCCAGAGCTGGCTCCCTCCATGAGGCACAGAGGGGCCGTCTGCACCCCGGGGCAGGGTCTGCTGACACCTGGGTCTCGGACTTCCAGCCTCCAGGACGGCGAGAGATCAGCGTCCGCTGCTCAAGCCCCCGCCTGCGGGGCTCTGCTCGGGCCCCCACGCTGACCGAAGACCCCCTCCTCCCCCAGGGCCCGTGGGCGGCCTCGCGTGCCTGGTTTCTTGCACTCAGCACGTTTTAAGGTTCGTCCACACTGGAGCCCGCGTCAGAGCTTCCCTCCTTTTCGTGGCTGAGGGATATCCTGCCGTCGACAGAGACCACGTTGTGTGTGGTGTGTCCGTCCTCCCCTGGCGGACCGTGGGTTCCGCGCACCTCGGAGGGGCCGTGAACAGTGCACTACGGGCACGCGTGTACGTGCACCTGTTCGCACAGCTGTGTTAAACTCTCTGGGATCTTCTTTCCTGGACCTTCGAGACAAGATTTCATGCCAGCTCTCGCCAAGGCACCCAGTGGTGTCCATGCTGCGGAGGCAAAGGGTCGATGGGGGGTCTTTGCAGGCGCTGCCCCTCTTCCTGCTGGACACCCTCAGCAGGGCTCAGCTGTACGGCCCCACGTCCTCACTCCAAAGGGAGCCCCAGAGCCACCACTAGAAAGCCTGACCATCACGTCGTGCCTCTGCTCACACCTGCCATCGGCCCCACACGTCGGAACAAAACCCAGTGTCCTCCCTGCGGCCCTCAGGCCTCACGAGCCCGGTCAGGCCTCTGACCACCTGCGCTTCCCTTCCCGCTCACGCGACAGCCGCAAGGCTCCCCTCGCTGGCCCCACGACTGGAGCCGTCACTTCCTCTGGGCCTTTGCACCTGCTGCTCCCGTGGGAATGCTCTACCCCAGGCTGGCGCGACTTACCCCTCATTTCCTGAGATAAATACCCGAGGCCTCGGGGCCACCCTCTGGCCAAGCCGTGCACAGACACCCACCCCCGCCACCCGCCGCCCCCGCCATCTTCCTGCTCGTCACAGGCCTGCCGGCTCCCGTGACAGTACCTGGCGCCGGCACGCCTTCGCTGAATGAACGAACGTGAGCGCCTTCCGCATGTCAGACGCTGCGGGAGGGATGACTAAGTAGTGACGAGGGCACGGGCTGCCGGGGGAGACAGACACGGAACGGAGCATCACAACAGAGACGGGGAGACATGTCACATGCTGGGGAGCGGCAGGGACCAGGAGGCTGTGTGGGGGTGCGGCGGGGGGCACTCTGAGCTGGGTGCTGCAGGCTGCGTAGGAGCTCAGCAGGCGGTCCACACGAACATCGCTGGCGTATTTTCACAGGGGCGAGGGGCCGAGGGGCTGGATTACTGACAGGAATGTCCTACGAGCAATCAGTGCTCGGCGTGGACGGCCTTGTTCGATGCTCACTCCAACCCTGCGCAGTGGGCGTGACAACCACCTGCATTTTAAGATAGGGATACTGAGACCTTGAGAGGGTCCAGCTCTCTCCAGAAGCTGCGTGCCTATTTGAAGTGGAGCTGGGATTGGAACCTGGGGTCTGGCCTCAGCCACCACCGGCTCCCTGGTGTGTGTGGACCTGGGACAGGGGTCTGCAGCCAGGGCTGCCGCCCACTTTATTGACGACGTTTTGTTGGGACACAGCCAGCCCCGTGGGCCGGCGTATTGCCTGTGGCTGCGTTTGTTACGTGATGGGGTGGCCCACAGAGACCAGACACTCTCTGGCCCTGGGGACAGCCTGGCCCAGGGGCTGCAATGGCATCGGTCAGGTAACTCGGGGGCGGGTGGTACCTGCCAGTGCTGGGGCAGGGCCACCAGTGGAGGGGACACAGGGCACTCGGAGGGCGACCCCCAGCACTTGCTACCCCTGGGTGCCTTGCTGGG
>NW_011889450.1:45263-57782 GCF_000151845.1 Pteropus vampyrus
ACCTGCCAGTGCTGGGGCAGGGCCACCAGTGGAGGGGACACAGGGCACTCGGAGGGCGACCCCCAGCACTTGCTACCCCTGGGTGCCTTGCTGGGTCCAGCCTGTGCCTGGCCAACAGGGCACCGAGAAACAGAGCGGAGCTGGGTCTGTGCCGCTGACCTGCTCATGGCAGAGAGCAGGAGGGGCGGGGGTACCTCAGAGCCGGTGTCAGGGAGGGACGGGCCCTGAGCGTGCAGAGGGGCAGGGCGGGGACGCCAGGCGGAGGCGCAGCAGGCAAAGGCGCGGAGGCCCGGCCCCCGCACGGCTCCGTGATGGAGTATTTTCGGTTTCCTCGCAAGTGTTCTGCCTGACGCTTCTGAGCGGTTGTTGGGGAATCAGAACAATGGAACCCTGAGCGACGTTAACAGAATGTGCGTGAAGATCGCAGTGGAGAGGTGATGAGTGACGGGGCAGCGGAAAGAACGGCCGGGTCTCCTGGCCCAACGCACCCACGTCCGCGGTCGGGGTCGGCAAGGTGCGGTCAGGTTTCACCAAGCCGGAGCAGAGTCCGGGAGCCCCACGGACAGGGAGCCCCTCAGCTGCGTCCTGGCGGAGAAGCCGTGACCAGGGCCGATGGGTGGGCTGGGGATGCGGCACGGCCAGTGCTCCTGGGCGGGGAGGGAGGGCCGGCCTCAGCCAAGAGGCAAGAGGCTGTGGGACGGTGGCCTGTGTCCTGGAGGCCAAAGTGGCAGCCACCAATCCCGCCTCCTGGAGGCAAGAGGGCAGCCTGGGGACCTGCCCGAGTCACGGCGGGGGAGAGGGCTGTCTGCCCCTTCCGCGTGGCTGCCTGGAGGAGGAGGACCCTGGGGGAAGGTCTCTCTTCCACCGCTCCACCCCCCACCCCCAGGCTCGGGAGGGAGGCGGCCCTGCCAAGAACAGAGCACAGCCACGGCTGGGAAAGGCAGGATATTTTAAGCAGCACATGGGGGAAACTGCGTTACCCTGGAGACGGGGCAGATGCCGGGTTGGGCGGCCGCGGCACATCTGTGCTCAGCGAGAGGCCTGCACGGGGGTAGCAGGACCTCTCCACCATGGGGGTCAATGTGGCCGTGGCTGCCCCTGCCCTGCCCTGTGAGGGACCCACTGACCCAGGGAACCCTGGGGGCCCTGGCCAGCCCTCTCCAAGCACGCGTGGCAGGAGAGTGTGCAGAGGGTGCCACGGTGGGATGTTGTTCTCACCTCCTTTGCCCTGGACACATACTCCTTATGACATGGCCTCAGACTCTGCCGCTCAGCAGTTGCTCCTGGCTCAGGCCACTTGCCTTTCTCTGGTCACCAGGGTGGCCTTCATCTTCGTTGAATGGTAGCCTCCTCCCCAGCAGGCCGCCTGAGACATGGCCAGGCCAGACCCAAGCCTGGCCCAGGTCTGAGACCTGCAGGTAAGGACCCAGCTGGCCCTGGTGGCACAGGGGTGGCTGAGGCCTCTGGCCAGGACAGACGGGCTCTGAAACCAACACCTGCATTCACGGTCAGGCCACACGTGACCAGGTGGTGACCATAGGCAGGTTTGAAAGCTCGTTCACTCACCCCATAAATGGATGTGGGTGAGTGCAATGAGTCAAATGGGGGGATCCCACAAAGATAGAACCCCACTGCAACCCCCGGAGCTGGCGATGGGGCCCATTTGATAAAGGGGTCTACAGATGTGAGTAAATTACGGACCTATGACAAACGTCTCTGTAAGAGATGGAAGGCAGGACATAGACGTACACAGTGAGAAGGCCGTGTCACCATGGCAGTGGACACTGGGGACGGTGCAGTCAAAAGCCAAGCATTGCCTGGAGCGGAGTCCCCAAAAGCTGCAAGAATCAGGAAGGACACCCCTGGGGCCCTTGGAGGGAGCGAGGCTCTGTGACACCCGGACTGTCGGCTTCCAGAACTGGGGATGGATCCATTTCTGCTGTTTTAAGCCACCCGGCGCGGGATCATTCGTCACAACAGCCCCAGGTCACGGACACGGCGAGCCCCATTTGTCAAGAACTTCCTGGGTGCCAGGCGCACTCCGAGCACTTCACACGAAGGACCGACTCACTGGGTGGCCACGAAGCCCTCTGAGCTCTCAGAGGAAGGTCCTGAGGCCTCGGGGGCCCAGGGCCAGGGACACGCGCCTGGAGAGACGGGGACCTGGAGTGCGACTCTGTGCCACGTCCGTGGGCGAGGCGGGTGCTTGGCGCTGGGACACACGGGAGGGCCCTGCGCAGGGTCCCTGGGGCGGTGGAGGGCATGTGGCCAGATGCTGCCAGTCTCCCTAAGTGCGGCAGGGAAGGTATGGGTGCAAGCACCTCAGGGCGGGCCCGCCGGGGCCCAGGCACCACCGCTGGGCGTAGCAAGAGGGCCTGGGTGCTGCCCGCGGAGGGGCGGGCTCTGCTTCACACGGCCTGGGGAGGACACGGGTGTCAGGGGTCTGTGCCCTCAGACCTGGGACTCGGGCCGCAGGATGCTCGGGCCGTCCACTCCCACTCCAGCCCTTCCTGTTTGCGCACTGGCACCTAGCTCAAAGGCTGCGTCCATGGCGACGAAGGCTCCGGGCACAGACCCCTGATCCCCATGTCCTCCCCAGGTCGTGCCTTTACTGGGCTCCTCCACACTCGTCCATGGTGCGGTCCCCACCTGCCCCCGACGCCGACACCTTGCCTCTGATCTCTACGACTGAATGTTTGTGCCCCCGAAGTCCCCGTGACGAAGCTCTACCCGCAGTGTGAGGGCGTGAGCAGGCGGGGCCTTCAGGAGGTGGTCGGGGTGGGTGAGGGGACGAGCGACGGGCCCCCTGACGGGTCGGTGTCCCTGCAGGTGAGGAAGAGACCAGAGCTCGCTCTCTCTCCCACGTGAGGACACGGCGAGACCCAGCCTCCTGACGCCTCAGCCAGAAACAAGGGCGTCGCCGCTGTCTGCCCCAGCACCTGCCTCAGGCTAGGGGTGCACTGCGTGCTCCCCACTAACCCGTCTGCGCCTCCCAGCAGCCCCACGAGAGAGGCCAGCTGCACCCCATTCCACGGATGGGAATGTGGACTTGTGCGGACTCACGAGCAAAGCAGAGTCATTTGGGCCAGGTGATGACTGCCGTGTTGTGACGCGCGTCACCGATTCTCAATGCCGACGTCCTCGACATGGCGTGTCCAGGGGAGGCAGGGTCTAAGGGCTCTCTGGCAAGTGACCTGGGAGGACCAGGGTCCCTGAGCTCGCAGCGAAGACACCCCCCTGTCTCGGCACACCCCACGCCGGAGGACTAAGCTCTCGCACTTTCTACAGCGGCATCTTGGGGGTAGAGCAAACTTGGAATGGATGGAAGCTTTCTTCCCGGGCCACAGCTCTGGAGCACGGCTGCTCAGACTGCAGGGGTCACGCGATGGAGGACGGGGTGCTGCGGCCTGCCTGGCGTGGCCACGGCACACTCACGGCAGCACCCACGGCTCCCGGCCCATGTCTGTGCATCAGAGGCCACTCCACAGCCCTGGGGCCTGGAGAGTTCTCTGTGGTCATCCACCTTCCCGGGGTCCTCTGCGAGGGGAACAGCCCACCGCTCCCAGAGCCTCCCCTCCGGTGGCCATCCACACTCCCCGAGGTGGCCCGCCTCTCCCTGGCCTGGCTGGCCTGGGTGGGGAAGAGCTGGGCTGACCAGCGGGAGGGAGGCCGACTCCCAGGGGATGCTCTGTAGTCACTCCTTTGTGTTAACTGGCCACAGGGGGCGGCCTGGCCCCGGGAGGCGGGCCTGTGAGGGACAGCCAGGCTCAGCCGTGTCCCGGGGCGGGGGGACATGGCCATGCTCCACCCACACACTCAGACATGGCAAACGTTCAGGGGACAGGCTCCGTGGGGCTGGTTTTCCCGCACACAGATGGCGAGAAAGCCTGTCATTTGCTCCGCGTCGGTAACAAGTTGGCACATAAATGAAAGAGCGAAAAATACATTTGTGATGTGGCTCCGGGGTGCTGCGCATGGGAAGGCAGGGAGCAGGCCCGGTGACCACGTGAGTCAAGCGCCCGGCTCTCTAGATGAGCCAAGGATGGTGGCCTCGGGCCTGTGGACGCCACGTGCTGGGCGTCGACACCCCATACATACCGCTCGCTGACCCTCTGCAAAGTCCTACGAGGACGGCATGGCCCCACCGATGGGACAGGACCCTGATGCCCAGAGGGGCGGACTGACCTGCCCAGAGCTGACGGCCTAGCTTCCTTCTGCATCTTAGGGCCGGAAAGAGGACGAAGGACCGTCGGGAACCAACCAGAGCCCGGGTCTCCAGTCTGGAGGAATGGCTGTGTCTGAGCAGAAAGGTCTTGTCTTGGCCTTCAGGGGGGGCGTGTGCGCGCGCGTGTGTGTGGGGGGGTCCCATTCCCCTCCCCCACCCCACAGAGGAGCCGAATCTTCATGCAAAGGCAGCCTGTGCTTCGAAGGATGCATGACAATGAGTTTCCTGAGCTCTTTAAAAGTCCCTTGGGATAATGAATGGAGGAATTAGGTCAAGAGCAAAGGATGTCAGAACTCAGTTGCACAGGGGAAGCAAGGGGGATCTGGGTCCCTGCGCCCCCCAACTCCCAGCACTCATAGGAGCCCATGAAGGAAGCCTTCTGGATGTGCGCCCCCTGGGTCTGGAGTGGGGGGCGCCGGGCTGGGCCAGGTTGGAGGGGACCCCAGTGAAAGGAGTGGGGAGTTTACGCTCTGTGGCAAGAGCTGGACCCAGCGTGTGGACGAAAGGGTCCCGAATGCGTCCTGAGACCAAAGCAGCCCCGGGGGGTGGCCCAGCTGGACCAGCGTGCATTCCCGAAGGGCCTGGGCAGGAATGACGAGTCTCACACGCACAGGGCCTGGCGGAGCCTTAACGCTCAGAACCACGCACACAGCCCCCGAGGGGCGCAGCCTGGCAGAAACCCCCGAGTTCCTGCCGACCTAAGCCGACCCTGAACACAAACACACGTTTAGTCCTCAGGAAAGCCCGTAGATCTTGCTTTCTGCAGATCACAGGCCGATGCCCAAGGCCCGGGGGAGGTACCCAGCCTGGCTAGGCTGCACAGACAGGGGCGCCTGCATGGGACCCAGGTGTGGCGGGAGCAGGCTTTCCCGGGGCCCCCCATGGGGGAGGCCACGGCAGCTCGCCCAGGAAGCCCCGGGGGTCTGCACACCCGCCCCGTTTCGTTCTGGTTGGCGTAGGCTCAAACGCATCCTGGCATTTCAACAGATCAGGGCGGCGGGAGGGCCGGCCTGCCGACGCGCCCCCTCCCGCCCTCTGCCACGGCCGCCACGCCTGGCCGGTCGGCCAGCTCGGACCGTCTCTCCACCTGGGGGTGTGGAGACCGCGAACCACAGGCCCGACCTGTCAGAACGCTCTGCTCTGACAGCAGAATCACCGCCACCCCCAGGTCACTCGGCTATGGGGCTCCAAAGTCCACGCGCTGTCCACTGGCCCGCCCAGGCCCCCACAGGGCTCTGATGCCACCCCAGAGGCGACCCAGGGCCAAGGAGAAGCAGCACCGGTCAGTGGGCTCTACTCCCCAGGCGGGTGAGGGGCCCGCGGTGGGACGGAAGGGCGTCCGGGGCAGGAGGGCGGCTCGCGGCAATGGGACAGCACGCCGGACGGTGACGAGCGGGGCTGCCGAGCTCTCCAGACGACGCGTGGGCTTCTCCGCTGTCGTGGTTGCGACACTCACTGTGTCGCTTGTTAGCCAATGACTCCGTGTGGCAGCCGTGGCCATGTCCCTTCACAGGACCTGACCCACGAATGACCGAGCCTCAGGGCGTGTGCACTTGGGGGCACCCAACCCCTGACCTGCACCTGGGTGTCCCTCGTGCCCCCTTCCGTCCCCTCCAGCAGCGAGGCCCTTCTCTCCCCCCCACTGACCATGCCGGGAGGGACTGCTGCCATCCGGGCAGGGACACCACACAGCAGCCTGCGAGTCTGGCCTGCCCCCTCCCCCCACGCACGCTTGGCCCCTTGGGTCCATCTGCGCCCAAGCGGAGAGGGTGTGTGTGCTGCTTTGCTTTGGTTCGAAGCCTGAGAGGGTGGCACTGGCCACAGTCAGGTGGGTCCTCGAGAGGCTGCTCTGAGTTGAGCTGTGTCCCCAGACCCCTGTGTTGGTGCCCTGAGCCCCAGCGCCTCAGGTGTGACTGTGTTTGCAGACAGGACAATTACGGAGGCGATGAAGGTGACAGGTCACACGGCGGGTCCTAGTCCAATGTGACTGGTGTCTTCATAAGAAGAGATCAGGACACAGACACACAGAGGGATGACCACGTGGGGACACAGGGAGATGGCCATCTATACGCCAAAGATAGAGGCTTCGGGGAGAACCACCCTGCCCACACCTGGATCTCGGGCTCCAGCCTCCAGACTGGGGGCAGTAAGTGTCTGTGGTTTCAACCACCCGTCTGTGGTGCTTGTGACAGCGGCCGGAGCTGATACAGAGCCCCACCCCCCGCCACCCCCCGCCGGCATTCCTGGTAGAGCCGCACTGGGCCTCGAAGCCCATTTATGTATTTTTATTCTTAGCCACTCTTATAATAGTTTCTTTGCATATATCATATAGCAATCCCTCTACATACATCGCTTTACGCCTTCCGACCACGTTTCAAAGGAGCACGACTGTCCCCATTTTATAGACGAGAACCTAGACTCAGGGACCAAGGTCAGCGGAGCCAGATCGGTGGTATCACAAAGGCCCCAGCTGCAGCACAGCGATCCCCCCGGGCATGCTGCGCGGAGGGGTCCCGACGGGCGCAGACACTGTGGAGAACAGTGTGGCGGGTCCTCGAGAAATTAATAGCACAACTACCGAACGATCCAGCAACCCCACTTCCAACGGAAGCGAAATCAGCATCTCGAAGACACATGGGCAGCCACGTTCGCTGCGGCTTTATTCACAAGCCAAGGAACGGAAACATCCTAAGTGTCCGTCTGCCGATGAATGGAATAAGCGAGGGTGGCGTGTACGCATGCGCAACGCAGTATCACGCAGCCTCACGCAAGGAGGAACCGTGTCACCCGCAGCCCCGCGGATGGACTTTGAGAGCACTGTGCTCAGCGAAATCAACCAGGCCGGCGAAGACGAAGACTGCGGGGTCTTATTTTTATGTAGAATCTTGGAAAAAAAATAAAAAAACTCGAAGAAAAAGAGAGTGGAAAAGTGGCTGCTAGGGGCTGGGGAGGGGCGGGAGAGGTTGGTAAAAGGCTAGAAACTGGCATTATAAGATGATCGAGGTCTGAGAAGCTCGTGGAGCACGTGGTGACCACAGTGACACTGTATCCTTGAAATCTGCTAAGAGAGTAGAACTCAAATGTTCTCAACACACACGCACACGCACACACACGCACACGCATGCACGCACACACACGCACACACACACACGCACACACACGCACACGCACACACAAGCAATGAATGGAGGTGTTAGTTCATCGACGGGGATCCTTTCACAATGTATACATTGTGCACGCTTTAAATATGCTGCAATTTAATCTGTCAGTGAAAAAAGTTCCCTTTCATTCCGTCCTGGACAAAGCGTGCCTGGAGCATCATCCGATTCACTTGGAGTCGCCCCATTTTGTGACAGACCAGTGGAATGTGTGAAAGAGATGCCGGTCAGGGTGACAAAGGGTCTGGGAACCTTCATGGATCGGGTGCTGCTGAAGGGATCATGGACATTTTGGTCAAGAAACAAAAAGTCGGGATGGAAATACACCGAAATGTTAACAATGTGTGTTTCCCAATGGTGGAGTAACAGGTGACTTTTATTTTCTATGAGGAATATATTATTTTTATAGTAAAACAAATGCCTTAATAAATCAGAATTAGAAAAAAAATTTGATAGTCTGTTCTGTGAAATATGGGTTAAACGTTTTGCTTATGACCTCAGAAGACAGTTTGGCCCAACGTGTGACAATTATCTGGAGGCACATTTGGGCCTGATATAAATGGAACTGGCTGACGGGGAAGGACACCAGAAAGCGTCTAGTGACAGGCAGGGTCGGGCTGCCCCAGGTGACTTCTGAGATCCCACAGCTGGGTCAAAGCCCACTTAGTTCCTCGTGTCTGTTCTCAATCAGTAAGGACACGGAGAGGACACCCCAAACCTCCCAACCGCAGCAGCCACTGTCACATTGGAGTCCCTCTTAAGCAGAGCTGCTGCCGAGCCTCAGGTAATGAGCCAGGATCAGGGGACTTAATGGAAAACAGGGACAGAGCCCAGCTTGGCCCCTCTGTAGATGGAGACACTGGACAATCACATGAGCAGCCAGATGGGGCTCTGGAGGGCAGGGTCTTTGCATTTGCTCCCTGCTCTGTCCCCAACACCTTGAACAGTGCCCTGCACCTAGCGGGTGCTCAGTGAATACCCGTGAACGAAGGGATGGCCGCACGGCCTCTCTAAGCCTCCACCTCACATCTGTGCGAAGATAATTCCAACCACCGACGCTCGCTAGGCGCTGGTGACGACCCACAGGAAGGGACCCTCCTGGGGACAGAAGCAGAGCAGGTGCTCACTCAGTGCCCGTTCCTTTACCCCGATCTCTGCTCTGCGTGGCTGTGGTCTGAGACCCTCTCCCCAACGCTGGGACCACCCTGTCCCTGCACTCCATGGCTGTGGTCTGAGATCCCCCCGCTGCTGGGACCACCCTGCCCCATGACTGTGGCCTGAGACCCCCCCGCCCCTATGCTGGGACCTCCCTGCCCCTGCACCCCAGGCCCTGAAGCCTGGGAATCTCTTTTACTGCTTAACCCTGCTCTTTTCTGGGTCTCGTACATCCCCCACTTGTAAACAGGAGGCAGCAGAGACACCCCCTCCCTGGGCGATGGCGTCAGAGGCCCTGGGACGGAAGTCCTTCTCGTCACCCCTGCCCGCCGTGATAGGCGCGAGCAACAGCATCAGCCAGCCCAAGTTATTTTTAATCACATGATTACCCGGGGTCTTTTGTCACTTAAACAGTTTAATTGGGAGCTGTGGCACTCCTACAGCGGAGCTGCTGGAGGGAGCGTCCGCTGGCACATCCTGGCAGCAGCAGATGGAGGGAGCTTGTCCCCAGAGCCAGCCCCTTCCCTGGGGGTGCCCGGGGACCCAGAGCCAGTCTGGCCCCGTCACACGGACAGGGAGAGCTGAGTCTCCACTGAAAGGAAGCTCCTTGAGGACCTACAGCCTCGGGCAGGTGGTGCTCATGGTGGCCACAGACACAAATCACGGCCCAAGACTGTTCTGCGTGTCCGTAGGAGGAAGGAATGGAGCTTATCTGTGTCACTCTTTGCTCAGCTGTCCCTCCATCCATCTACCCCCACATCCCGTCCACCCAGGCGTCTGTCTGTCTGTCCATCCGTCCATCCATCCAATCACTCTTCCCAACCACCCATCCAGTCATCCATCCCATCACCCACCACCTGCCCATCGACCCGCCCCACGCGTTCATCCACCGTTCACCGAGCCCTTCCCGGGCCCTTTCTCCTGCCTTTAAGCCGACCCGCTTCCTAAGAGGCGGCGCCTCCTCCGTGCGCCCAGATGCAGGTGTCCTCTGCCTCCGAGGCGCCCTCGTTGGTCCCCTGCAGGTCTCCGACCTCCGCTCGGTCCCGCCCGTCCTCATAACCAAGTGGTGATGGCGCTAGGGACCTAACAGCACAGCACGCCCGGCACATGCCACTTTGCTTCCTCGTTAGCTGGGTATCGAGGTCCATCGGGGGACCATCTTGCCTTTCCCAGCAGACAAGTGGCGGGAGGAACGCGGACGGAATGCACGCTGGACTCTGGGTCCAGGATCCCTCCGGCTGCCCCCACGGCAGCCTCACGGTGGAACTCGGAAGAGTCTCAAGGACAGACGCAGTTTTCCAAAGTTCCAGAGTCTCGCCCTGGCTTCCGCATCGCCCCAGCTAAGGGACAGACCTCTCTAAGTCTTTACTTCCTCCTGTGCGAGACGGGGTGACACTCCCCACGGCACAGGATCGGATGCTGCCCACTGTTACTCCAGCCGTCCACCTGGGCAGCTGCCGATTCTGAAAATTTTCTTATTTTAACAAATTATTCATTTATTAAAAAGTATTCTGACAACTTTCAACTACTGCAGGCCACTGCTCTGTCCCCAGGCCGTGCCCTCCGTGTCCTCGAGGGCCAGGGGAGCAGACGGCTTACCGTCCGCCCTGCAGCGGACCCCTCCCCTCCTGCTGCCCTGGAAATCTCCCGGATCTGTGTCACCCCCCACCCCAGGAGGTCCTGACTGTGCAGCCCGATCCTCCCATTCTCTCCTGGTGCCCACAGTCTGGCCGGGAACCCCGCGGGGCTGAAGCGGGCCATGGGGTCGCCGCCCCCTAAGGCGCTGCACAAAGGGGAAACCTGGAGGCTTTCTCACACCGTATGAGGCCGCCGGCTGGCTTTGTCGCCTGTGCTCCAGAACTCCCTGCCTGACAGACAGACACGCCTGGCTGGGGAACCGGTATTAGCAGTCCTCTGTTTGGGCTCAAAGGGATGCACACTCGGAGGGACCAGCCACGGCCCCTGCACTGGGCAGCGCTGCTCACTGGCTGCCAGAGATAAGGCGTGACGGGGGGACGCGGCGGGGGGGTCGGCGAGGGCAGCCTGCGCACCTGAAGGCTCCTCGCCCAGGCGTGACCAGCACTGATAAGGGACGTGAAAAGCAGGGCCGCCCGCTGGAGTGGAACGTGGGCGCCTTTGAGGACTTGCAAGGCCCCGAGACACTCCAGAAGCTTCTGCCTGGATGTGCGCACATGGCTGTGGCGCTGATCGGATCTGAAGGGGAACCAGGACCTGGGGAAGCGGGGAGGGACCTGGAGTCCAGTGCTTGCCTCCGGGAGCTGCAGCGTGCAGACGGGACGGGCCGGGCTGGGGAGGGGACCTTGCAGAGACTGGTGACAGCACGGGCCAGGGGAGTAAAGTCGGGGACGGGGAACTGCAGGGCGCTGGTGGAAGATGCACCTCATCTGTCGAAGCCCCAGTCCCCTATGCGATGGCGCTTGCAGGCGGGGCCTTTGGGTCCACTGGGTCGTGGGGCTGGAGCCTCATAGGAAGACACGCGAAAGGGCTTCCCTCCCCCCTCGCCCGGTGAGGGCACGGAGAGAAGGCGGCCGTCTGCCCCAGGAGGGGTCCCGCACCAGCACCCAACCGGCCAGCACCCTGAGCCTGGACTTCCGGCCTCCAGGACCGCGAGAACAGGTGTCTGCCAGACCAGCCCCCAGCCCGCGGTGTTTGTCACAGCAGCCCGAGTGGGCCGAGGCAGAGATGGGACTGACACCCAGCGCCTAACTTATCAAACACTGACTTGGGGAAAAGCCACGTAAAACCGAGGGGAGGAGACCCCCCGCCCGCAGCACGGCCGGCGGGGAGGGCAGGGAGAGCCCCAAGACGACGATGCTCGGGGCACCGCCCGGTCTGTCGAGCCCCTAGCCTACGACGCCCCAGCAGCGCGTACAGGGCCAAGTGTCAAGATGCGAACCCAGGCGGCCTGACTCCCAGACTGAAGTCCAGCACGGTGGCCACGCCAGTCCCCGATCCCAGGAAGGCCCCGGGCACCGCACAGCCCACCCCGTGTTCGGGACACGCCACCTGCCCGCCCGCCCGGCTCCTGTCCTGCCAGCGTCAGAAGCCCGCGCCTGTGCTTAAGCTAAGCTGCATTCCAGAACCCTTCCTCCTGGGCTCACCGCTGTCCTCCATGCCCACTCACGCCCTCGCCCCCCGCCGGGCCCCCAGACTGACCTCTAGGTCATGGCACAGTGCCTCCCTCCCATGCGGGCCTCATCTCCCCCTGGGGCCCAAGAGCAGGGTCCACGTGGCTGGCCCGTGGCTGGTCCCCGTCAACACCTGCTCACCTGGCAGGGCTTTCTCTGCGGATAAGCTTCACCAACCGTAACTGCATCCCACAGGTGACACTGCTTGAACCTGCACGCTATTTTAGAATGTGAGACGCCCTGCGAAGTTCTACCACTGGGCCCCTTGACAAACTCGAAAGCCCACGGGGAGAGATTATTGCTCCCCCTGGACAGAGGACCAGACGGAGGCTCAGAGATTGGCCCGGGTCGTGGCCCAGGCTCAGCAGCAGAGGCGGCCTCCGAACCCGGAAATGTCCGATTCTGGAACCCAGGGTTTGTTTCACTAAAAGGTACGTACACACTCGCACACGCAGAGACACACGGAACGTCACCTTGAAACGTGCTCAAGCAGCCCCCACCGTGGACGATAGCACCCCATCTTGCAATGAGGGGCCCGGGCACTGGGGAGAGGCAGACCAGCCTGCTCGAAGTGACACCTTGGGTAAGATGCAGAGCAGAAGGTCAGGCCAGCTGGCCGGGTTCTTGGCCTGGGCTCACAGCAAATCGCCACAACCCTCCGGCCCTGTGTCCCCTCCTCCTGCTACACTCGCATGCCTGCTGGATCTGTCCCACTGTGTGAGTGACCTTGTCGGGATGGCCTGTTCGGCCTCAGCTTGCGTGGGCTGCAGCCCAGCGGGGCCCCGGACCCTCTCCCAGGAATGGGGGTGTGGAATCGACACAGCTGGGTGGG
>NW_011889450.1:58476-66014 GCF_000151845.1 Pteropus vampyrus
CAGCCCACTTACTGGTCAGGAAAACCAGAGGCTAAGGACTTGTCTAAGGTCGCGTGGCAGAGAGAGGGGTCCTAGGCCTTGGCGCCCAGCTCGGTGCCCGGCCCAGTGCATCGCACTGCCCAGGACGCTCTCCCGGCTCCCAGAAACACCAGCTGCCCCCCTCCGGCAGACACGGCCACGCTCAGAGCTGCGACAGGACAGCCCGACAGTGGTGGCTTCAGCCCAGCTATGAGTCCCCCGAGATGCTACAGTTCCTCACGTCACCAGGAGAAGCAGGTCCCCACGGGTGGGACCCTTAGGGCGCTTGGTCCCCTGGGGGGGCCTGAGCAAATCAAGAGCAGGCGTCATTCACCAGAGAGGGGGCTGCTCCCCGTACCCAGGAGGACGCCCTCTCATCTCCGGTGCTGCCTCGAGGGACATGCTGGAGACACGGCTGGAGTCAGGGGGCTGGTGCTCCGGGGGGGCCTCGTCGGCCTCTGACCCATCTGCCCCTCACCTTCTCAGACCTGGCAGGCCACCTGCAACACGAGTGTTTGTGACGCCAGCCCTGTAGTCTCCCGGACGATGCATGCTGCACCCCAGTGCGGCACCCCCTAGCTGTGACGCAGGTCGCCCGGAGGATGGAAGCAGTTCACGAGTATCCGCGTCTCACCACGAAACGCTTCTACCTATACACAGAGAGCCCGTGAACGTGCCGGCCACAAATGCAGAACTGGCAGGTGACTGCCGCGCCGCCAGCCCTGCTGCTGTCAGACAGGCTCTTGGGACGGTCCCCGGTTAAAAGCCAGCACAGCGAGCTTTGCTTGCAGCGTGGTGGTGCCTGACGGCTGTGGGACGAACAATCTTGAGCGGTATCTACGATGGCTGAGAGGAAGAGTCGTCACGTCGCGTGAGGGGTTTCCAGGGCATGCAGATTTCACGCATGTGGCAGGGACAACACGGTGGGAGGAGAACAGAGTGACATCCGGGGTGCTGAGGTTTTGACAGTCCCCTTGCACTGGGAAGGTGTTAATGCACGCGCCCTGGGAGAAGCTAAGTGTGACTACTGCCACCGCAGAGCCGCCACGCATGCACGAAGCTATGGAAACAGCAAAACCTACAATAAGTAAACTTAAATGGAGAAGTAAAATATTCCAAGAACCAAAAGACCCAGGAGAGAGCAAAGAGAACCAAGCACAGAGAGAACAAATAGAAAACCAGACCCATAACGGTAGAAATAAACATGTTGAAACTTGCATGAGATTCTAACAGTCTAAACACAAAATAAAAGGCACTGTCAGAAGATTTTCCAAAAGCCACCTAGGGAGGTGCAGGCTGCAGGGAAGCAGCTTTATAGATCAGGACGGACTGGCTAACAGCGATAGGATGGAAAATGCCATCGTGCAAACAGCAACGACTAGGGAATAACAGGGACACGACGTGGTGATGAAAAGATCGCGTGACAGTCCCGAATGGGGGTGCGTCTGACACCGGAACCCCAAAACACACGAAGCGACCTGGCAGAACGGAGAGGAAAAAGTGGACCAGCACCCGATCGTATTGGAAATCGTCCGCACCCCGCTCTTGGCAACCCATAGACCCAGCGGAGGACGACCCATCAGGGCCACGGACATGCCACCCACGGGGCCTGACTGACACGTACAGCACGGGCCACCGTCAACGGCAGGACGCACATTCTTTCCGATGCGTGCGGAACGTTCACCGAGACGGACCATCTCCTGAGCCACACAACTGGGAAGAGGACAAAGCAGATTCAAACACCCAGAAGGAAGAAAACGGTAAGAGAAATCACCGAATTAGGAAAATCCGTGAAACTCAAAGCCAGTTCTTTGAAAAGATTGATAGACGTGATAAAATGTCAACCAGAGTGACAAAAAAATAAGGAAAAAGAAGATCTACATCACCGGTGCCGGGGACGGAAGAGGAGACAGCAGCACAGAACGACATCACAGCCAACGAGGGACCCCGGATGTCGCCAGCCGATACGTTTGACAACTTAAAACGGACTAATTATCGAAAGCCACGAACTACTCAGACTTACCCAAAAGGAAACAGATAACCTAAATGATCTTTTATCTACTAAAAATATTGAATTAGTAGTTTCAAACACACGTCTGAAAAAGCCAGCTTCGGACGCACATGGCTTCACCGCTGAATGTCACCGGTCATTTCAAGAGACAACAGCGAGTGTGCTCAATGTTTCCCAGAACAGAGGGCGGGAGGGGACACTTCAGGGTGGCACGGCCCTGAAGCCCGACCCAGACAGACAGCAGCGGAAACTAGAGTGACAGCCCACACGTGACGTCCTCAACTCGATATCAGGAAGTTGCATCCAGCAACCCATGAAGAGAATCACACACCCCGAAACTTTACCCTGGGAACGCGAGGCTGGTTCAGTATTTAAACAATCGACAGATGTCAACGGCCACATAAACTAAAGAAGAAAAAGCACCATCCCATCGAACGATGCAGAAAAGGCGCCTGACAAACTTGGACGTGTGGACGAGGCGAAGGGTGTGCCGGGACGCGGGCCCCATGGGGAGTCCACGGCCTGGGGCAGGAGGCTGCGGGCACGGGGCTTGCTGGCTCCCCAGGCCCACGCTGTTCCTCCAATGGCACGAGGGACCGCGGAGGCACCTCACCAGCAGGCGACAGAACACAGAGGTGAGCAAGAGCGCGGTGCCAGAGGGAAGGCTGACGGCACGTGCCCAGGAAGCGCTCGCTGCTTCCGACGTGTAGACGGAAGCCGGTCCTGGACGCAGAGTTACGGGGCCGCTGGGCCCCGCGCTCACCGCTTCCGACGTGTAGACGGAAGCCGGTCCTGGACGCAGAGTTACGGGGCTGCTGGGCCCCCAAGAAGACACCAAGAACAGCAACAACAACAATCACTACCATGAAATACTAGCAGGCCGTAATAATAATGGCGAAATAGCTGCCATGGTCTGAAAGGCCTGCATACCTCCCCGTGCGCGAAAATCCTGTTTACAATTATTTGAGCCCGGAACTGAATCCCTTCTATGTATAAAACAATAAATAATCACAATGGGTAACTAATGACTAGCAATTAGTGATATAATGCATATCAGCAGTAATGATGCTACTTATTACCTGCCTACACTCTGCCAGGTACTGTGCTGACCGCTTTACACTCTCTAATCGACTGACCGTGACAACCGGACAGGGCAAGACGTGCCGTCCGCCCTGTTTAACGTGTGAGGGACCTGAGGCACGGAGGGGGTACATAACGGGCTCACGTGACATTGTGCGGCCCGTAGGAAGCTGGGCTGGGGTCTGAGTGCAAGCTCCACCTCCACCGCCTGGCCCACGCTGCCCGTCTAATATGAAAGCCCAAGGTCACTGATGCCCTGTGCGGTGCGGCCTTCCTGTGCCCCGGAGGTCACAAGCAGGCCCACCTATGGCCTTCGTCACGGGGGTCCAGCCTCCCACGGGCTCCCTTGAGAACGAGAGTGACTGCCCTATGTCCCCTTGTCTCTCAAGCCCCCGCGTCCCATCACTGCACAGTGACTGTCCATCCATCCTCTTGTTGGCCTCCTGGACACACTGTGACCCCCTAGGCAGAGCGGGTGGCTCTCCCGGTGTGTCCCCAGCCTGGCCACAACGTGACCACAGGCTTTTGGTTCAGTTCACAGACCCGTTGAGCTCTGCTCACAGTGTTATCGTGGAAAGCGTGTCCCTTGCTCTGCTCCCAGTGGAGGGACGTCCCAGCGTCAGGAGGAAGCGCTCCCCCAGGCTCCTCCAGGAGGGATTCTGGACCCACCAAGCACCCCGGCCTTGGCTTCTGTGCCCAGCGGCTGCCATCTAGTGGCCGAGAAAGGAAACACGGGGCCAGATCCGCCTCCTGAAAGGTGCAGCCGGTGACGCTGCCTGAAGGGGAGACGGGCTGGGTGGTCCCTGCAGCCTCTGGCTTCCAGATGGGGCTGGCGGTGGGGTCGCCGCAGGACCCCTTCTGCACTGTGCCCGCGTCTTGGGAACTGGTTACATATTTCCAGGTTACATAATGGTTTCCAGTTACCCGGGGTTTGAATAACCAGACTCACCCCCACCCTGCACTGGGGCAGGAAGACAACGTGCTGATCTAGCCAGCTAGAGAGGTGTCCTTCCGTCCCCAGCTGACTTTGTGGGGGCCCATGTGATCTTGGGGAAGTGGCCCAACCTCTCTGAGCTCTGTTCTCCCAGAAGCCAGTTCAGGGCGGGAGGCAGAGATCTCTCGGACCCGAGCCTGCACGTCTCCCTTCCGTTGAGGCAGGCAGAAGGGGTGCGAGGTGCATCGGAGCACCTGGGGTGCGCCTGGACAGGTGGGCATGGGGCTGGGGGAGGTGGCTGTGAGCCAGGAGGGTGAGCGGAGTCAGCCAGGAAGGGGCGCTGAGCACATCCCAGAGAAGACGTGGGAACCCACCGAATGCAGGGCCTCCCCGGCTGCCCCGTGCCCGCACGTCACCGTGAGTGTCAACGCCACGTCCTGCAGCTGGGCCGTGGGCCTGGGGTTCTGCATTCCTGACAGGGCCCGGACGGCCAGGCCGATGCTGCCGGCTCCACACTCGGAGGAGCGTGGCCTGCAGAGACGCTAAGCCCAGTGCCAGGTTTGACTCTAGCTGCACCCGCACCCCGCACCCCCAGAGGGCGGGGAAAGACGCGGAGCTGCTGAAGCTGGGGTGGAGCCTGAGCACCTGCATTTCTGACCCGTTCCCAGGTGACGCTGCTGCAGCTGCTGCCGCTCCCTGGAGCACATCCGGGGAACCTCTGGCCCCCACACAGGCCATCTCACTCAGAATCTGTGTCGGGGTGCAGTTTGGAGCCCCAGGGGACTCTGAGACCCCCGATTTCACTCCTGCGCGTTCTCCTCAACCTGCCCACCCAGTCTCATGAGTTTTCCACCTTGGGAGCGGGCAGAATAGAGCAAAACTCCAGCAGAGTGAAACCCGAGCCATCGGTCAGTTATCGAAGTGTCGTGGTTCTGAGCGGTCCCTGGCGATCGGTCCCTGGCGATCAGCCGTCCTCCGAGTGCCCGGGGCACAGGTGGCTGTTTTGAGCATGTTCCTGTGGGTCCCCCTTCCCCGTCCCCCAGTGAGCCAGTGCCGGGAAGTTAGGGAGGTGACGTCGGCTGGGGGTCTCTTGCATCTGGATGATGGAGGTCGGGAGCAGCTGTGAGAGCCAGTGAGGAGTCTGTGCAGGCGATGGCGGCGTGAACAAAGCATTTGGAGGTGGGCGGAGACCACCCCAGGGTGCCCTGGTTTTGGTCCAGGTACAGTCACCGCATGGTGAGGCTGGTGGTCCACCACGGAGGTGCTCAGGCCCCCTGACCCCCGGCCCTGGTCCACGTGCCCCAGGCAGGGGATGGCATGGCCTCTCCTTGGTGCACGCCATTCGGGGTGGCCTGGGGCTCTGTCTACACTGGGAGCAGGTGTCCAGGTCCCCCAGGTAAGTCACGCTCACCTGGAGAGGCGAGAGGTGAAGGCAGTCGCGGTCGCTGCGGTGACAACCTACGTGTGCCTTGCTTTGCCCAGGAGGAGGAAGGAAGGACAGGCAGACAGACGGCGGTGCTGCGGACGCTCGGAGGGGACCGGAGAAGGGGAAGTTCTTCCCGAAGTCGTGGCCGTGGCCAGGAAACGCGGCTGCCACCTGCAACCACCCGGCCCCGCTGCAGTCCCCTGGGTGACGGGGGACCCCGCCTGGGGTAGGCACCAGGGGCACACCCCGTCCCAGCTACAACAAAGCTGTAAACACGCCTCCCTCCCAGCCACCCAGTCCCTGCCTCTCTGCAGGGAGCAGCGTGTGGTGACCCGAAGCAAGTCACTTAACCTCTCTGAGCCACCTTCTTCACGCAGAGAATGGAGGGAGAACTAGTGACTTTTGAGGGTAGGTCTAAGGTACAACAGCTGCGACCAAAATGATAAATCCTAATGGACACCGTTCGTCAAGCACCTACTATGTGCAGAGGCTGCAAGAGCTTCGCGATTATTGGCTCATTTAGTCATCCTCGAAAGGAGCCTGTGTGTTGCCCACGTGGCCCAGAAGGGGAGACAGAGGCACAGAGGTCAGGAGGGAGAGGGGCAGCTGGCACGGAGCCCAGTGGTCTGGGTGGACTGGCCTGAGCATGCGTGGGGAGAAATGTGTCAGGCACTGGCCCCGGCCCTGGCACATGCAGAAGTCACATGTTCTCATGACCCATGCAGCTCCCAGGGCCCGGGGGCCATGTAGGACCGGCCGGCTCACAGTGGACAGTGACGGCGCCTGCCCCACCCACTGCTCCTGTGCTGAGCCCCAGTGGTGGGCCATCTGGAGAGCGGGGTCGGGGGGCGGGGCGTGTGCTTTCCATACATGGATGACGCACGCCGAGCACCGCATGGCCCGGGCTGTGCGGGGTGCGGTTTTGACTATTCAGTCTGCCGGGTCACACGTGTGCATCATGCATACTGCACAGGGGCCGCATGTGAGAGAGGCCACAGGGACCGAAGGCAGCTGGGCAGGACTGTGTGTCCCACCAGAATCACATCCTGGGAGAGGGGAGAGGCCCAGGCAAGGCCAGGGGACCTGAGGCAGGCCAGGGGACCAGATGAAGCATAGCCCCGATCCCTGCTCGGCGAGCCTGGGCCTCCTGCCACGCTCCCAGGATAAGTGTGGCTTAGCGTCACCCACACGGTTACAGTGCTTTTTAAAATGCTGGATGTATGAAAGTTAAATGCCGGCATGAAATGATGTCACACTAAACACATGGCACTAATTAGGGTGTGTGACCCACGAGCAAGTTTTTCTATCCCTTCAGCTAGTCATTTGATTATTAAGTCATCCAGAAATCGACCCACCACCCACCCACCCAGCCACCCACCCATCATCCATCTATCCATCCATCTATCCGTGCACCGCCCGCCCATCCATCATCCATCCATCCATCCATCCATCCATCCATCCATCCGTCTACCCGTCTATCCGTCCATCCATCCGTCTATCCGTGCACCGCCCGCCCATCCATCATCCATCCATCCATCCACCTGGCCATCTGTATAGCTATCGTCTACCTGTCCGTCTATGTATCCATCCATCTGCCTGTCCTTCCTTCGTGACATCCAGCTGGCCCCCGTACGCTTATGAGCGCCCGTTCTACACCAGACTTTGTGCTGGGCAGGCACCGGGGATTCAGGCAGAGGATTATAGCTCTTCTCCTTACAGATTCTCAGGCACCGGGGGGAAGAGACCTATACACAAAGAGACCGGCCAGTGAGCAAGGCCCCAGGGAATGGGACCAGGACAACTCTGTTTTGACTGTGACGAGGATTCAGGGCAGGAACCACAGGGGTGGGGGTGGGGGTGGCAGGAAGTGTGTGTTCAGCCTGACAATGACTGGCGAAGGGGCATCTCTCCCTCCTACGACTGCTGAAATAGTCGAATGCTGGCCGCTGCTGCTGGGGGCTCGGGGACAGCGTGCCTGGGAACCAAGTTCATACAGAGCAGACCAGGGGAAAGATGGAACGAGGGCTTCCTGGGGCTCGCTGAGCACCTGGATCCAGCCAGGCCTGAAG
>NW_011889450.1:66638-69585 GCF_000151845.1 Pteropus vampyrus
CCACCCACCCACCCAGCCACCCACCCATCATCCATCCATCCATCCGTCTATCCGTGCACCGCCCGCCCATTCATCATCCATCCATCCATCCATCCGTCTACCCGTCTATCCGTCCATCCATCCGTCTATCCGTGCACTGCCCGCCCATCCATCATCCATCCATCCATCCACCTGGCCATCTGTATAGCTATTGTCTACCTGTCTGTCTATGTATCCATCCATCTGCCTGTCCTTTCTTCGTGACATCCAGCTGGCCCCCGTACGCTTATGAGCGCCCGTTCTACACCAGACTTTGTGCTGGGCAGGCACCGGGGATTCAGGGAGAGGATTATAGCTCTTCTCCTTACAGATTCTCAAGCACTGGGAGGAAGAGACCTATACACAAAGAGACCGGCCAGTGAGCAAGGCCCCAGGGAATGGGACCAGGACAACTGTTTTGACTGTAATGAGGATTCAGGGCAGGAACCACAGGGGTAGGGGTGGGGGTGGCAGGAAGTGTGCGTTCAGCCTGACAATGACTGGCGAAGGGGCATCTCTCCCTCCTACGACTGCTGAAATAGTCGAATGCTGGCCGCTGCTGCTGGGGGCTCGGGGACAGCGCGCCTGGGAACCAAGTGCATACAGAGCAGACCAGGGGAAAGATGGAACGAGGGCTTCCTGGGGCTCGCTGAGCACCTGGATCCAGCCAGGCCTGAAGCTGTCCTTCCTGAACTTCAAAGCTATTAAAGTCGCCCTTGGCTTTAGCCGGGTTGAGCTTGATTTCTTTCATTTGTAACTGAAAGGCCAGACAGACACGAGAGATCATAATCCTTGCTTCAGGACAAAGGGTTTGACCTGGCAAGAGGTCCAGGACCTCGCAGGAAGACCTAACGGTGCACGGGCACGACCCTTCCCCTCCACAGGCTCCGGCTTCCCCCGCGTTGGAATAAGTTCCATGTTCCTGCTTCAAGCACCCGAGACCTTTGCTCAAATGACATCGTACACCTCACGTCCCGAGCTGCTCTGGGAGAGCTGGGTGGCGGGGGGAGGGAATCTGGATGGGGCAGGCACTATGGAAGCAGGAAGAAGGCTGTTCCTTAGGACATGCCGTGGCGAGTGGCCAGCTGCCTGCCCTAACATCTTTTGTCTGGAATACTGGCAATAACTCTCAAGCCCCCTTGGGATTACGTGATGGCCAACAGTCCATAATTAGAAGCGTAGTGGGCTCTTCGCATGTCCTTAAAATGAGGGGGTGTGGTGTGTTTATTTTGCCCCTTCCTTGACTGGGATGTGGACGTGATGGGTGTACTCTAGCAGCTACTCTGAGCCATGAGGCAGCTTGCTGAGGATGGTCGGGGGGTGGGGCAGTAAGAAAGCAAGCGGCCGGGTCCCCACAAGCCGAGAGCCCCGATCCAGCTCTGAACCGCCTTCCCCTGTGTCCTTTAATGTGGCAGAGAAACAAACCTCCATCTCCTGTAAGCCAGGGTCTTCTGCGCTTTTCCTGTCACGGGTGGCCAAGCCAGATCCGAGCTGGCGCAGGCGCTACGGAGAAGCGAGCAATGTGTCTTGGATGCCCCAGCTGAGGGGGAGGGAGAGGGTGAAGGGGAGGTCAGGTCTCCTCTTGCAAGACGGGAGTGCCTGGGCTTTTATGCTAATTCGAAAGCATCTTATTTATTAGGGTTTTGCAGCAAGGCGTCCCTTACACAGCTCCAGGCCCTGGTCAAACCCCTAAAACAGTCCACCTCGCAAGCAGCCCCGCTCTCAGGTGAGTTCGCCTCGAGGGCTGAGTCACACGGCAGACCCCGCAGGCGGGGGTGAGGCCGGGAGCCCGGGCAGGGGTGCTCGGCCGCCCTCGCGGCCCGATGAGAGGTACCTGCCGATTTCCTCTTTTGTTCCATAACAACTCCATTTTGTCACTCTAATTTTAGTGGCAATGTTTTTGTTCCAATCAGCGATCATTTTGGAAAAGTAGGCTGCTGAAGGAGTTCTTGGCACACAGAATGACAGCAATTTTTAAATGGCACAAGACTGATGAGTTTTAACCACACTGAATTCTAAATCTGTTTCGGGATGGCTGCTGCTCGTTAAGAGAAAAACAAGCCATTTCTGAGCCACGTCCATCCCCCCGGCTGCGACGCGGCAGGCAGTGGCGGGCCTACTGCGTGCAGGGCCGGGTCACGGGGAGGCGGAGGCAGGGCTCCCGCCAGGGGCGTGCAGGGTCAGGGGACGTGGACACATGCAGAGACGTGCCGTGCGGATGCCCACCGGGGCCTTGAGCATCGAATGCTGGCTGCGGCGAGGACCCAGGCCAGGCGGCGGGAGACCATCACTGCCACCTTCCAGCCCCGCTTACGCCCCGGGTCCGAGAGGCAACCGGCCACACTGACCTCACTCTCCAGGGATGTGGTTAAGTCTGGCCATCCCTCAAAAAGCGAAACGCGGCATTACTACGTGACTCAGCCACCCAGGTGTACACCCAAGTGAACGGAAATGGGCACAGACACCAAAACGTGTGTGTCCACAACGACGTTAGTCACAGCAGCCGAAAGAGACAACACAAACGTCCACGGATAAACAAAACGCGGCACGCACACAGCGGGTGTCGTCAGCCGTGAGAGGGAATGACGCGCTGACACACGCCACAGCACGGGCAACCTTGGAGACGCCGTGCTCCGTGACAGGAGCCGATGCCGAGGACCATGCAGGGCACGACCCACCGTGTGCCACGCGCCCGGCAGGGAACCCGCGGACAGAGGCCGGTGAGCGGGCCGCGAAAAATGGTCTAGGATGAGACAGTGGTGATGGTCACGCGACTGGGCGAGGACTCTGAATGCCACTGAACTGTTCACTTTGAGGTGGTTCCTTTTACAGTGTGACTTTCACTTCAATTTTTAAAAATCTCAAAAAGAAAGATTCTAGAACATTCTGCCTGGGCCTCTGATTGGCACTGCTGCCTTCCCTCTGTTCT
>NW_011889450.1:70550-71940 GCF_000151845.1 Pteropus vampyrus
TCCCTGTCCCCTTAATCTTCTCTGGATTCACAGAGCACCTGGGCCTGGCCCCACACACGAGCTAGCAGACAGCAAAGGGCAGACAGCCAAACATGCCGGGCTCAATGGAGCCTCTAGCAGGTGTCAGGAAGAGGCAGGAGGGCTTCCGGGAGGAGGTGACCCCGGGGCCAAGGCTTGGTAGAGGAGCAGAGTGGCCACGAGGAAGAGCAGAGCCCAGGCACTGGCCCCAAGTTTGGCTGTGGGGGTCTTGGGGAGGATTGTCACACTCCCTCCGGTGCTGCACAGCCTGCAAAGCCGACCACAGGGCCACTTCCAGGCCCGTGTGGCTGCGGGCGCTTTCCCCTGAGTGTGCAGTCCGAGTCCTGGCCACACTGGGGGACACGGCAGGCACCACCGCCTCAGCAGGCCACGATGGACCCGGGGCCACTCCATGCAGCAAGGTGGACCGCGGTCGCCTGCTCCACCAGGAGACGCTGACGCCTTTACAGGTGTCACGTGAGTTCTCGCCAAAGCCCAGTGCAGTGGACACAGTGACTGTCTGCAGGTGACAGGACCAAACTAAGAGAGGGCAAGTGACTTCCCCCAGGTCGCTCAGCTGGCCAGGACTCCCAGCAATCCAGAGCCATGAACACCCAAGCAGCTCTCTCCCTATGAAGAGGCCCCTGCAGGCAGACACTGAGGGTGGGTGTCGCCAGCTTTGGTGCGGAGCCTCAGGCACCAAGGGCAGTCCAACGCAGTGTGAACGCCACAGCCCTGCTGCGCTCGGCTGAGCCAGGCCCCGGCGTTGTTGGGACAGCGCAGAGCTGGACTCTGGCCCTGCCTGAGTCTGCAGGTGGCACTCGAGCGGGCTCCTCTTCCTCTGCCAACGCCTCTTCCCAAACCGCTTTGCTATGGGCAGCCCAAGCTCCTCCTCCTGCGTGCACTTGGCCGGGGCTCCGTTCTCAGTGAGGTAAGTCATTTCCTTGCCCACCTGTGACTTGGGGATGGGGTCTTCTCCATGCAACCCAGGGCCCAGTACCCTAGGTGTTTGCCAGGGAAAGGGTGGTGGGGTGAAGGAAGGAACGAGTGAGTGGGCAAATGAATGAGTGAGCAGGTGAATGAGGGCACGAGTGGTAAATGAATGAGCGAGACGATGAATACATAAGTGGGTGAATGAATGAATAAGTGGGTGAATGAATGAATAAGCGGGTGAATGAATGAGTGGGTGAATGAATGAGTGGGTGGATGAATGAATGAGTGGGTGAATGAATGAATAAGCAGGTGAATGAATGAATAAGCGGGTGAATGAATGAGTGAGCAGATGAATGAATGAGTGGGTGAATGAATGAGTGAGATGAATGAATGAGTAGGTGAATGAATGAGTGAGTGAGCGGGTGAGTGAGTGAGCAGG
>NW_011889450.1:71990-73495 GCF_000151845.1 Pteropus vampyrus
TCCCAAACCGCTTTGCTATGGGCAGCCCAAGCTCCTCCTCCTGCGTGCACTTGGCCGGGGCTCCGTTCTCAGTGAGGTAAGTCATTTCCTTGCCCACCTGTGACTTGGGGATGGGGTCTTCTCCATGCAACCCAGGGCCCAGTACCCTAGGTGTTTGCCAGGGAAAGGGTGGTGGGGTGAAGGAAGGAACGAGTGAGTGGGCAAATGAATGAGTGAGCAGGTGAATGAGGGCACGAGTGGTAAATGAATGAGCGAGACGATGAATACATAAGTGGGTGAATGAATGAATAAGTGGGTGAATGAATGAATAAGCGGGTGAATGAATGAGTGGGTGAATGAATGAGTGGGTGGATGAATGAATGAGTGGGTGAATGAATGAATAAGCAGGTGAATGAATGAATAAGCGGGTGAATGAATGAGTGAGCAGATGAATGAATGAGTGGGTGAATGAATGAGTGAGATGAATGAATGAGTAGGTGAATGAATGAGTGAGTGAGCGGGTGAGTGAGTGAGCAGGAGAGTGAGTGAGCGGGCGAACGAGAGGGGGAACGAGTGAGCGAGCGAGCGTGCTGGACGGGTGAGGGGGAATGAATGAGTGAGCGCGCAGAGCACCAGCTGCGGTGGCCGGGCACCCTCGCCAGGGAGCGCTGCTCTAACTCCCCCGCGGGCCCTCGAGCCTCAGCTCCTGGCGGTAAGTAGGGCAGCCCCGATTCGCTCGGCAGCCCTGCCCTCCTTTGCTCTCAGAAGTGTCCCCATTTAGATGACAAACGATACGGTCACCCGGCACTGAGACTCCTTCCAGGACCGTCCACGAGGAGAGCTGGAGCTTCAGGAACGGGAAGCAGGTCAGACCATCGGCGGGTCTGTACCTGTGCGGGGCTCAAGGTTGGAGCGCAGCCCCCAGCAGTGTGGGGCCGTGCGTTCACCTGGGCGAGTGCTCAGCGGGCGTGCTGCACACTTGAGGCTCACGCGGGGGCTGCTAGAGTGTTCTGAACGGTATCTGAAACCGTGAGTGTGCACACGTGTGCATGAACAAGTGCATGTGTGTGCATGAGCATGTGAGCACGCATACACGTGCGTGTGCAGCTTTCATCTGACCCTCAGTCAGCTCTGTGACCCCCAGACGCTCTCTGTGCCTGTGGGCCAGGCGCCAACACCATGGCTGCTCAAAGCTGGGGGGGACGCCCTTGTCCTCCTCCTCCCGCCCTAAGTCAGTGTGGCCTCTGGATGACCTGGGCGGTGTCGCAGCAGGTGGACGGCGTGACTCAGGCTGTCCCCGCTGGGCCAGCACGCAGTGGGGGCAGATGAACCGTCCTCAGCCGGATAACGTATCTGGGTCGGACAAAGCTCCTGACTAAGTGAGGAAGAAAGTCCTAGTCTCCGCTCCAGTACAGGGGACGTGGGATGTGGAGCTGGCCCATCCCTCCTCTCCTCAGCGTCCTTCCAGGAAAGTCATCAGCTGGCCCTGTGCCCAACCACAGAGACCTGGTAACAGCCAGGAAGGC
>NW_011889450.1:73545-80717 GCF_000151845.1 Pteropus vampyrus
CACGTGCGTGTGCAGCTTTCATCTGACCCTCAGTCAGCTCTGTGACCCCCAGACGCTCTCTGTGCCTGTGGGCCAGGCGCCAACACCATGGCTGCTCAAAGCTGGGGGGGACGCCCTTGTCCTCCTCCTCCCGCCCTAAGTCAGTGTGGCCTCTGGATGACCTGGGCGGTGTCGCAGCAGGTGGACGGCGTGACTCAGGCTGTCCCCGCTGGGCCAGCACGCGGTGGGGGCAGATGAACCGTCCTCAGCCGGATAACGTATCTGGGTCAGACAAAGCTCCTGACTAAGTGAGGAAGAAAGTCCTAGTCTCCGCTCCAGTACAGGGGACGTGGGATGTGGAGCTGGCCCATCCCTCCTCTCCTCAGCGTCCTTCCAGGAAAGTCATCAGCTGGCCCTGTGCCCAACCACAGAGACCTGGTAACAGCCAGGAAGGCCACCAGGTGACCGCCAACATCACTGCAGCCCCCTCCTCACACACGTGCCGACCTGCTTAGGCGGGAACTTTGAGAGCCTGTTAGGGTCAGAGCAGGTACTGTCGAAGTCAGCCATCCAGTGAAAGGTCTCGGAGGCCCCCAGCTGGCCTCGAAACACCCATTTGGACAGATGTCACCATGCACGAGGAGGCCAGTGAGCCCGGGACCCAGTGCCTGTCAGAAGTCCCCTCGTCTCCAGGGTCCTGGTCAGTAGAATGGACCCCCAGCCGGGACGCCAGCCCTATCCATCCCACAGGACACAGAAGTAAACGAGGCACTTTGCGAAGCGGCACCCATGGAGGTGAGAAGCACTGCATCGGAGGCAGAAGTGACCTGTCTCGGGTTCGCCAGAACCTTCCAGAACGCAAACCTTCCCGCCCCTCAGGCGGACTCCCGCAGGCTCTCCCACTCTGAGCTCAGCCTTCTCTGTGCACGGCGCACCCCCAGGTCGGCAGAGCCTGCCGTGGAAGTCGCGGCGCCCAGCGCAGAATGAAAATTGGGGCTCCTGGGTCAAAATGATCAAGAATTTTAGGGCCGTGACTGCAGATCACTCAAGCTCAGGCCTCTTGTGACAGTGCGTGTCACCCGCTCGTGAAGGCAATCCGTGTTAATTTGACAACAGTTTCTTCCATGTCCCCAAGTTCCCCGCCTCAAGGGCTGTGGGCAGGTCCTACCTTTAGCGAGTGCAATGAGCTGAACCCTGACAGGGACCCTCTAGGACTCCAAGAAGGGGTCAGGGACAGGCTCCCGGACCCCTGCCCAGGTGTCAGGACAGAAATGGGTGGTGCGGTGCTTGTGCAAAGTGCCTGGGCGAGCAGATTAAGGGACGAGGCTCCTGGGGAGACCGGCATAGAGCCCTCACGCAGTCTGGCTGTTGACCGAAGTGCTATCTGCGACAGGAACGCGCTGGCGACAAGCAGAAGAGGGGATAGTCAGCCAAGGTCGCGTCAACGGCAACGTGTCCAGCCATCGGAAACGCTGTTTTGGAAGAATACTTTCAATCCGTGACATGGTGTCCTTTGTCACACGAGAAAAAGAAAAGCAGGGTCCATCACTGAAAAGGGTGCGCCCCATTTCGCACGACCCACGTTTAGCTCAAAGAAGGACGCGGCCTCTGGCGGTGGTTATTGACGTGGGGCGGGGCCAGGAGCGCGTCGTGTTCCTTCTGTGCTTCCTTCCGCGTTCGCCAAATTCACTGCGGGACCAGACGCCACGCGGATAATAGCACGTCGATTTGAAAGCGAACGCGTCTCCAGAGGAGACCCGCAAACGGCCAGCGGCACACGAGAAGACGGTCAGCACCGTGAGTCATCAGAGAGACGCACATGGAAACTGTGGCGAAAGCCCGCTTCAAAGCCACCAGGCCGGCTGTCATCAAAACCAGACGGGAAGCGCTGGCAAGGACGTGGGGAAACTGGGACGCTCGTATGCTGCCGGTGGGACTGTCACACGGTGTGTCACCATATGTCCCAGCAAGCAATCCCACTCCTAGGTGTGCGCCCCCCAAAACCGGAAACGAGGGTTCAGATAAAAACTTTCGCCCAAACGTTCATGGCAGCGCGGTTCACAGAAGCCAGAGAGCCCATCGGCTGACAAACAACGCGACGTCAGCTGGCCGGACGAAGAGATGGCCGCTCACGGCGCAGGGCTTCTTCCGGGGGTGACGAAAGTGTCCTGGGAGCAGACAGGGGTGACGTGTGGGCACAGCCTCGTGCCTGCGCTAAGAACCCCTGAACCTCACACGTTCAAAGACTGGCACGGCGGCGTGTGGTTGAGGTCCCTCAGATCGGCACGCAGCAAGAGGGGACACGAGAGGGATCACCATCAAGTGACCGCATGGCCTGACTGGACCCGCCACTGATGCTTCTGGATGCGCACTGACCGAGAACGAGCGTCGACTCGCGATCCAGGTCTGCGGACGGTGCCGGAGCCGCCCCTTCCTGCCCCGTGTCCCCGCCCCTTCCTGTCGTGTCCCCGCCCCTTCCGGTCATATCCTCCTTTCCCGTCATGTCCCCGCCCCTTCCTGCTCCGTGCCCCCGCCCCTTCCTCAATGTCCCCGCCCCTTCCTGCCCGGTGTCCTCGGGTTCCCAGGCTGGGTCTCCTCGCTCCAGCGCCCGCAGCCTCACAGCCCCAGACAGACTGGGCACTGGGGACGCAGCGCGCCCTCCCAGACGCTGTCCTTGGTTAGCCGGCCGCTGGGGCAGGACCCTGGGCCCCCGACGCACGCCTCGGAGTTGAGCTGCCAGTGTGCCATGTCATCGCTCCCAGCATGTGGCCCCATAAGCCAATGTTTATTCATTATCCCGGATCTGTTTCCTATCGTCTATTTCAGAGGAGCCAAAAACAACATCTCAACTCAGTGACAGAGCACCATATGACGACTTTCGTGTTCCAAAATGAGCCACAGCACGCTCCGCGAGGTAGCCCTCAGCTCCCGCCCGTGCCCAGCGAGGCGGGGCTCCTGGCCCCGGCTCGCCGTCCCCAAACGGGGTGCCCAGGCGCTGAGAAAGAGGCCTCAGGCCAGGCCTCACTAGTCCGACAGGTGGCAGGCTGGTGGCCACCTGCACGCACTGGGAGCAGCTCATTTGTTCTGCTTCTCACAGGGCACAGCCATGTCTGTCTTTGGGGCCCCCAGAGTCCAAGCCACACATGGTGGGGGCAAGGGGGACAGGTCAGCCCATTCCCAGGAAGGATGCTGTCGCCCTGGCCGCTACTGCTCGAGCTCTGCAGGGGCAGGAGGAGGCCTCTCAGAGTGGGAGGGCATGGCAGGCAGGCGGAGTCTGAGGCCCTTGTCACCTGGACTGACCGAGGGGACAAGTGACACCCTGGCCTGGGATGCCAACGAAGGTGGCATTTTCTCAGGTCGCATAACACCCCCCCGCCTCTCCGCTGTTACAAGCTGTGGTTCTAAAGACATCTCCTCCAGCAGTGTCGAAAGGTTTGGAGTGGGAGGGAGTGCCCGGATGTGGGGTGAGCTGTGCATGAGCACAGAACGGGTGTCTGTGGCCACCGCCAGGCAGGGTCTGTCCGCCTGCCAGCCACCCATTCACTCACCACTCACCCACACACCCACCCACCCATTCACTCAGCCTCCCATCACCCACCCACCCACGCATCCCTTTGTCCATCTGCCCACCCACCCGTCCATCCAGGAAGTGCCTTCTCAGTACTACCTCCAGCCCAAGCACCGTGCCGGGTGTGGGGACACTGCGTGAGCTGGCTGCATCTTCCTGGTCCTTTGGCCTCATGGAGGGTGACGCATATTGATCGAGTCACCTTGTAAATAATGCACATTTACAAACTAACCGACAGGCCCTCACCTTTGACCCCGTTGGCTCATGCCACATGCACTGATTCAATCTGCTCCGACTCAGCTTTCCAGATGCCAGCTCAGCCAACACACCACCTGGAAGCCTCTCACACGAACATCCCAGGTGTCACCCAGACTTCCGGTCTTGTCAGGGGGAGGTGGAGCGGCTACTTTCTGTGGGCTGTATTTAGGGCCACACCCCAGCATCCAGCTGGTCTCCCCGTTCAGTGGCTGTCTGCGGATGTGGCTCTCAGGGTGACCGACAGCCAGCGTTCAATGAGCATGTCCGAGGGCCAGCCTGCCCCAAGGGTTTCCCGTGATGGGTTCGCCCGCCTCGCAGCAGCCCCGCGGTAAACACGGAGCGGGAGGCGGCCGCTGGCTCAGGGAGGCTGAGCACTCTGCCCGAGGTCACACGGCAAGCAATGGGCGAGACTCGGGCCCCGGGCGCGTGGCCTTAACCCAGAGCCGTGGACTCTGGCGTCCGGTCCGTGGACCCGGGCTCCCAGCCCCTCCTCCGGAACAGAGGACGCGCCCTGAGGCGGACCCAGGGGGTTCCGGACGGGTCAGCGTGCGGCCTGGCTAGGTGACACTCACAGGGCAGAGAGAAGAGTCACTGCACTTGCCTCAGACAACAAAACAGCCCCACTGGGGACGGGCCGTGTGGCAGGAAGGAGACGGGACGGTGTCCACGGGAAGGCCCACGGCTTTCAGGGAGGGGGCTGGGCGAGGCCGTAGGGTGGCATGTAATCCCACGGGACCGGTGTCCTTACAGGAAGAGAAGGAGACATCACAGACGTGTCAGAGGAGGCCGTGTGAGGAGCAGGGACGGGACGGGCGTCCGCAGGCAGGGACGAGAGGCCTGGCCAGGACCCGCCCCGCCGACGGCTCAGTGTGAGGCCTCAGCCTCTGGAACTGTGAATCCACCGTCTGTTGTTCCGGCTCCTGGGCTGTCATGTTTTGTCATGGCAGCCCTGGAAGACGAAGACAACATTCTTTCCTGCCCACGGTCGTCCGCCCAGTGTAGGAGCAAGAATGTCCCCAACGCCCCCGAGGGGGGAGATCTGAGCCACACCCGCTCCCCTCGCTCCAGAAGCCCAGTCCACAGTGACCACTGGGGTAGGGTGACTATCTGGGCAGAGCCGCAGACACCACATCCTGTAGCAGCTGTGGGGAGGGAGGGCAGGGTGGGTACCAGCATCACCGGATTGCCATGGTAACCTGAGGCCGGCCATCACTGCCGCTGGGAGGGGAAGGGGCTGGGTCCCAGAGCAATGCCAAGGACTGAGTCCTCCTAACGGAACCGGACCCGGCAGAACCGTACTCGGGAGCGGGCCGGAGCGTGGAGACCAGTGTTTACACAGGGAGCAGCTGCCTGAGACTGGAGCTTGCACGGAGGCTGCGGGCTCCCAGTGCGTGTTTTAATAAAAGGGCGTAAAAGGAGGGAGGGAGGGAGGGAGGGAAGGAGGGAGGGAGGGGCCGGCGTGCTCCCGCCTTGGTGTTCCACGAAGCACGGTCGCCCGCAGCCGGGACCACGAATCCCCCTTTATTTTGTGTCTCGTTGGGGAACAGTGAGTCCCTCTGGAAGATGGCTCTTTAGTTGCTTATTAATGTTTTAAACTACGATTGTGCTAACAAAGTCACTTGCCCGTATTTTTAAATGTTCTAAAGATAACGGAAACGTGCTATTTGGGAACCGACCGCGCCCACCGTGGTGTCTCGCAGGGGCTTCGTGCACAGTGTGACTGCCGGGACTTCCGCTTCACGGCAGGGCGCCACGAGCCCACGCCCTGATGGCGCTGGGCAGAGCTACTCAGAAGCGCGGAGACAGCGCCACCCCTCCTCTGCCTCCCCGGGGAGTGCTCTGAGCTGGGTGAAAGCAGGTCACAGTGGTGGCCGCCCCTTCTGTTCAAAGACCCCAGACATTGAGGCCTCTGTGCTGAGGGCACATGTGAGCTGCAGCCCATGGGGGGCCCTGTGCCCTCCCTCTGCTGGCCTGACATCCTGACTGTCAGTGGCAGACCGTCCTCCTGCACCCTGGGCCTGGCTGGCCACACGTCTCAAGCACATTCACCCCTTAGTACCTGGCTCAAGGCAACCCAGGCAGGGCCAACCCAGACGTTTGCTACACGGGCAGGAAGAACCACCTTGGAAGACGTAAGCCTGGGCTGCCCAGAGAATAAAGCCGCCAGGGAGAGATCAGTGCCTAGAGGCGGAGAGAAAGCTCCCTAGGGACATCGCTTGAGCACCTGGATCCAGCCATGCCTGAAGCCAGCCATCCAGGCTTTTTACTCACATAAGCTACTGATTCCCTCCCAAGGGACGGGAGTGCTGTAGGGAGCCCTGGGACTTTGTCACCTCCAATTAAGAGTGGTAATGACCGGAGCAGCCCCTGAGCTGGGACGGGGCAGGGCAAAGCCCTGGGTCAGGGCTTGGCTCAGCTTTCCGCACCGGCTCCGCCACCAGCCAGGAGTTTGGCCGTCATCCACCAGCAGCCAGAGTCCCTCCTCCAGAAACGGGCCTGAGCCCTGAATCAGGATTCTCAAACCGGGTCCGAGAGAGCCCGGTCCTCTCAGGGGTACCCGCCCTCCCCGACAGGAGCCCGTCCGTCTCTGCTTTGCTTCAGATGCCGCCTAAGTGATTGACCGCAGGCTTGCTGTTAAGGAAAAGGCGTTTTGCCCAGAGGTGCACACTTTCACACAAAGTCAAGTTTCCTTTCCTTAAACGTGGGAGTTTTCCCTCCACAGGTCGCTAGAGTAGGCGAGAGTCTCAGCTTCATGGTAAGTGTCCGCCATCTGGGTCTCGCCTTCTCTGTGTGGTGTCTATCTGTGCTGGGTCCCCAGTCCGTGGGCTCAGGAACCCAGAGATTCTTTGGGTCGGTGACCCAGACTCAACTCCCAGCCTGTGCCTGCGGCTCACAGGCTGAGACCCCGCACTAGCTGCTCAGTTTCTCCGGCCCTTGGTTCCCTCACGTGCAAGGACGGAGCCCACAGAGCCTTCGGGACCCAGGCCCAGCACACAGCCGGGAAATCCCGCTGGCCGGTCATCTTCGCGGTCTCCGAAGACCTGGGCTCTTAAACTAGGCTCACCGAGGTTAACCGGTAACTGCAGGTTACCGGGCCAGCGGGGTCAAGGGGACTGTCTGAGGAGGGGTCATCGGCCAGCCCCCCTGGAGCGGAAGGGCAGGCGTCTCCAGAGGAAGCTGTCCTTACACACTCATTTCTGGAAGAAGCTCTTCCGCTCCGCACGTAAAGTGGGAGCCAGCGCCACTGCCACAGACAGCAGCGCCCGCGTTAGACACAGTGGAGAGCTGAAGAGACAGGAGTCGAGCCGGCGCCGCCGCCCGCAGGGGGCCCCACGCCACGCCGGCCCCTTCCTAAGGGCGGGACTGG
>NW_011889450.1:81655-85173 GCF_000151845.1 Pteropus vampyrus
TGCTCAGTTTCTCCGGCCCTTGGTTCCCTCACGTGCAAGGACGGAGCCCGCAGAGCCTTCGAGACCCACGCCCAGCACACAGCCGGGAAATCCCGCTGGCCGGTCATCTTCGCGGTCTCCGAAGACCTGGGCTCTTAAACTAGGCTCACCTAGGTTAACCGGTAACTGCAGGTTACCGGGCCAGCGGGGTCAAGGGGACTGTCTGAGGAGGGGTCATCGGCCAGCCCCCCTGGAGCGGAACGGCAGGTGTCTCCAGAGGAAGCTGTCTTTACACACTCATTTCTGGAAGCTCTTCCGCTCCGCACGTAAAGTGGGAGCCAGCGCCACTGCCACAGACAGCAGCACCCGCGTTAGACACAGTGGAGAGCTGAAGGGACGGGAGTCCAGCCGGTGCCGCCGCCCGCAGGGGGCCCCACGCCACGCCGGCCCCTTCCTAAGGGCGGGACTGGCGGCCACAAGGGCTGCGTGGGAGGGTCCAGCCTCCCAGGGGAATAGCCGGCCACGGTCTGGGAACAGACGTTGGCAAATGTCGCTCACCGACGCACGGCTTACTTGTAGGATATGTAATGAGTGACCACGAAGCAACAAGAAACGGACAGAACCCTAAAAGCAGAACGGGCCAAAGACTGGAACCGGCGTCGGACGACGAAGAAATGCAAATAAAGGCCAATAAACCAGCGGATAAAGGCGCTCAGACCCCGAGGCAGTAAGAGAAACGCACACCGAAACCCAGCGGCGCTGTCCCCAGCAGTGGTCCCCAGCGGGCAGAGCGATGGCGGGGCGCGGGCACCCCAGTTAGGGTCTGAGCGTCCGTGTCCCCAGATGCAAGTGGCGGCACCCTAATGGCCGGTGGGATGGTCTTTGGGGTGGGGCCTTTGAGAGGATTAGGGACAGATGAGGTCAGGAGGGTAGGACCCTTGTAACAGATCAGTGTCCTAAGAGGAGGGGACACCACGATGCTCTCTCTCCACCGTGTGAGGACACAGGAGAAGGCGCCGCCTACAAACCAGGAGAACTCGGCCCTGACGGCACCTTGACCTTGGCCTTCCAGCCCCCAGAACCGTGAGAAATGACCGTCCACGTGCGGTGTGAGCCGCCCGTCTGCGGTGCTCGTCACGGCAGCTCGGGCAGACTGGACACCCACTTAGGACAGGGCGGGAGCATCCGGAAAAGCAGAGGGCACGCCGGCCCTGACCGCAGTCACTCCTGGGGTGCGAACAAGGGCCCGTCGCATGGGTCTGCATCGGGAAACGAATGCGGGTCACAGAACGCTGCCTGTGACAGCCCCGGGCTGCGGAGGCTCCGAGGGGCCGCCCGCGGCAGGGACCGTGAACAAACCCACGTGCAGAGGCTAAGAGGGGGACAATGACGCTCAGACCCCAGACGTCAACACCGACACCGCCCTAACAGCGTCACCGCGACCGCCGCCGCCACCGTCACTGCCACCACCAACTACGTCACCGTTGCCCTCACCGGCAGCATCATCACCAGCATCGTCACGATTGCCACCACGACCGCCCCCGTGCCCCGACTACACGACCCCCGAATCTTAACGTCTCAGAGGGCGACTGGTCCGCTGCAGACTCTGAGACGGGTAGGTGAAGGGAACAGACTGGCAGCTCGGACGTGTCCTGGTTCAGCCACCCGTTAAATGTGCCTCTCTGAACCACATCCTCAGGGGACATCTCCCAGAGAACGTAAAAACGCCAAGCTGACAGGAGGTTCCTGGCCTGGGGAAGTGGACAGCGGCTGGCACCCAGGGGCCCCGGCACAGATGGGGAATGGGACGGTCCCCTTTGAAGAGGCAGCTGGGAAATCCAGACACCCGGGTTCAACCCCCGTGTGGACACGTGCAGGGCACGTGGTCTTTATCCCCCTGGAGGGCACTCCACGCACGGGGTGGGGGTCTGTTCTCTCCTCCAGGGCTCCGTGGGGAGTGGACAGCACACGCTGCTCATCACATCTGTCTCTCCATCAACACTCCAACTTTCTGATCTGGACCTCGTTCTGACGGATAGCTTCTAGAAACTTCTAGAGAGCCACAGGGACCAACTCCCAAAAACAGATTTATTCCAGTTCCCAGGAGAACAGTCGACCAAGGGAGGGCACGGTGAGGCGTGGCCTGCACGCGTGTCCTTCACCCGGCCACAAGCCTGCACCGCGGAGGTTCAGCCATAGAATTCCGGCAGCCAATCCAGCGAGAACCCTGCAGAGACATCCCCTGGGGGTCACTGAAGCGGCTCGGGCATCCTGACGCCCGATGGGCTCTGGGCGGGCACGAGGCACACAGCACCCCGAAATCACACTGGGCAGCTCAGTCAGATCCGCTCCTGGAGCGAGGGGGCATCAAGAAGGTGGCGTCCTGCACAGGGGGCCCGAGCTGCCCAGTCGTTAGGCCCCCGAGCCCGGCGAGCAGCTTCCGGCCATCCCCGACGGGCGGGCACGGGGTGGGCGACGGCTGTCCACCACGCCATCCTGCCCCCTCGTTCTAAGTGGACTGTGCTCCCCAGTCAGGCCCTTGGCCTTAGCGACCGGAACACGACTGGCCTTGTCACCTTCTTGGGGACGGACAGACGGGAGCCCTGTTAACGAATCAGCCGCGTTACTCGTCACTTCACGCATGTGCGTCGTTTTTCGTGACCTGACCCGTTGACAGCCTCCGGGCATGCTTTTGGGCCCAACTCACCGGCCGTCGTCGTGGGGACGGTCGGGTCTGTGTGTCACCCGGACTAGGCCACAGCCCCCGGCTTCTCAGTCCAGCGCTCGTCTGGGGGCTGCCGCGGCTGTGCCCGCTGACGTGGCTAACAAAACCTACCGGCGCCGGCCTCCAGTAAGGTGACTTTCCTCCCCAGACACCTGGTGGCCGGAAGAGCAAAACCGAGGTTTCCCCGGGGGAGATGGAGTTCCACGTCGAGGCCGCAGCACCCCACGCCTCCCGAGTCCCCGGCCTGCCCTGCAACGTCCCACGGTCGCGTGAGCCAACCCCTTAAAATGAATCTCTCGGTGCACACACATATCTGCATCCATACCCCTATCTACCTCCTACTGGTTCTGTTTCTCTGGAGAAGCCGGGCTGGTCAGCTACCAAGGGATGCCCTCCAGGCCGGGGACCATGTGGCCAACACTTGTGGCATTCAGGTCACATGCCGGCCCTGGACGAGGGGACCTGGGAGGCGGTGCTGGGTGCCTTCTGAGCCAGAGCCTGTCAAGTGGACAGGACCTCTGCATACCCTCACCCTGCACCTGCCAGCTGGAGGCAGAGTCCCCTAAGGCTACTGAAAGCGACGTGCCCTGGTCCCTGGTCACCCGGGAGCTGTCTGCTGGCCAGCAGAACCCACACTGCACAGACACCAGGTGGGAGAGAAACGTGGGCCACACCAAGCCGCCGAAGCTGTGGGCTCATCTGTCACAGCAGCGGACACGCCCGGCCAAACACATGCGGCCACGACACTTCGCAGTCAGATGACAGCCAGCCCTGTGGTGGCCGGGTCCAGTGCAACACCACGTGGCCTCCTCTC
>NW_011889450.1:85643-87444 GCF_000151845.1 Pteropus vampyrus
CACCTGGTGGCCGGAAGAGCAAAACCGAGGTTTCCCCGGGGGAGATGGAGTTCCACGTCGAGGCCGCAGCACCCCACGCCTCCCGAGTCCCCGGCCTGCCCTGCAACGTCCCACGGTCGCGTGAGCCAACCCCTTAAAATGAATCTCTCGGTGCACACACATATCTGCATCCATACCCCTATCTACCTCCTACTGGTTCTGTTTCTCTGGAGAAGCCGGGCTGGTCAGCTACCAAGGGATGCCCTCCAGGCTGGGGACCATGTGGCCAACACCTGTGGCATTCAGGTCACATGCCGGCCCTGGACGAGGGGATCTGGGAGGCGGTGCTGGGTGCCTTCTGAGCCAGAGCCTGTCAAGTGGACAGGACCTCTGCATACCCTCACCCCGCACCTGCCAGCTGGAGGCAGAGTCCCCTAAGGCTACTGAAAGCGACGTGCCCTGGTCCCTGGTCACCCGGGAGCTGTCTGCTGGCCAGCAGAACCCACACTGCACAGACACCAGGTGGGAGAGAAACGTGGGCCACACTAAGCCGCCGAAGCTGTGGGCTCATCTGTCACAGCAGCGGACACGCCCGGCCAAACACATGCGGCCACGACACTTCGCAGTCAGATGACAGCCAGCCCTGTGGTGGCCGGGTCCAGTGCAACACCACGTGGCCTCCTCTCCAGGCACGGTGGACTGCGTGCACGTGTCCTGTCCCGCATCGGGAACCGAGCAGGACACAGAGGCGCGTCCTCAAGGGACCTGGACACATGGGGGAGGGGCACGCACACAACTAACTGGCCATTTCCCAGAATGCCTTCCTTCTCGCACGCGATGCCATTGTCACGTGCGGCACCTCGCGGCCAGTGCTGTGGGCTGAGGCCTACGAGAGGCGTTACCGTGGACACCGTGGGCATGCCGGTCCCGTGCACAGAATCACAGAGCCTACGCCACGCCCCTCCCCCGGCCCCGTGCATGCTCCGTCCCCAGCCTTCCGTGGCACAGGAGGCACAGCCAGGCCACCGGATCCCACCGAAAGCCAGGAGGCCCGCGGACCAGGCCCCGGCGGGAGACGCGAAGCCTCGCCTCACCCCTCTCGCATCTTCCCCGGCGCCGTTTTATGTAAGATGTCTCCTCTGGACGTTTCGGTCAGGTCCATCCGGGGCGACCAGTTTTAAAGCGGTTCTCACGAGGGCTCCGTTGGGGAGCTCTGAGAGCCGTGGGCACGGTTTGCCCTCGCGGACACGCGGGCCCTGGGCGCAGCTGCCATCGGCACACCCCACGGCCACGGACGGCGCCCGTGCCTTCTCGGGAGGGCCCGGGGGCAGCCTCCTGCAGGGCGAAGCCCCGGTTTACGAGACTGTACGAGATCGCCGAGGAGGCTCCACACATCGAATCAGCCTCTAAGAGCCCTTTCCCCCAACAGCCAGACGTCTGATCCACGTTTTCTGCAGTGTGAACGGAGCAGCCTGGTAACTAAAAGCTCCCGCACCGCCTGCACTAACCTGCGGTTTGGACAAAGCCAGGGGCCCTGGCTCGGTCTGCTGGAGAGGTCCTGTTTTCCATCTCTGCGCCTCCCTGCACCAGCCCTGTCCACGCCCCATCCAGCCGACGGTGCCACCCGGCGGGGCGGGCGGGGGGACGCCTTACCTGCCTGGCTGTCTCGGGGCTTGCACTGGACTTCCTCCACGCAGTCGGCCGGGAACCACCCGATGTGGCCACGAGCGCTGCCTTCCCAGAAGCCCCCTTCGCCGATGCTCAGAACTAGAGACAAGGACAAGAACAGTGTCAGTGGGGAGGGGCCGAGCCGGGAGGGCCT
>NW_011889450.1:87494-101697 GCF_000151845.1 Pteropus vampyrus
CCCGGCCAAACACATGCGGCCACGACACTTCGCAGTCAGATGACAGCCAGCCCTGTGGTGGCCGGGTCCAGTGCAACACCACGTGGCCTCCTCTCTAGGCACAGTGGACTGCGGGCACGTGTCCTGTCCCGCATCGGGAACCGAGCAGGACACAGAGGCGCGTCCTCAAGGGACCTGGACACACGGGGGAGGGGCACGCACACAACTAACTGGCCATTTCCCAGAATGCCTTCCTTCTCGCACGTGATGCCATCGTCACGTGCGGCACCTCGCGGCCAGTGCTGTGGGCTGAGGCCTACAAGAGGCGTTACCGTGGACACCGCGGGCATGCCGGTCCCGTGCACAGAATCACAGAGCGTACGCCACGCCCCTCCCCCGGCCCCGTGCATGCTCCGTCCCCAGCCTTCCCGTGGCACAGGAGGCACAGCCAGGCCACCGGATCCCACCGAAAGCCAGGAGGCCCGCGGACCAGGCCCCGGCGGGAGACGCGAAGCCTCGCCTCACCCCTCTCGCATCTTCCCCGGCGCCGTTTTATGTAAGATGTCTCCTCCAGACGTTTCGGTCAGGTCCATCCGGGGCGACCAGTTTTAAAGCGGTTCTCACGAGGGCTCCGTCGGGGAGCTCTGAGAGCCGTGGACAGGGTTTGCCCTCGCGGACACGCGGGCCCTGGGCGCAGCTGCCATCGGCGTACCCCACGGCCACGGACGGCGCCCGTGCCTTCTCGGGAGGGCCCGGGGGCAGCCTCCTGCAGGGCGAAGCCCCGGTTTACGAGACTGTACAAGGTTGCCGAGGAGGCTCCACGCATCGAATCAGCCTCTAAGAGCCCTTTCCCCCGACAGCCAGACATCTGATCCACGTTTTCTGCAGTGTGGACGGAGCAGCCTGGTAACTAAAAGCTCCCACACCGCCTGCACTAACCTGCGGTTTGGACAAAGCCAGGGGCCCTGGGTCGGTCAGCTGGAGAGGTCCTGTTTTCCATCTCTGCGCCTCCCTGCACCAGCCCTGTCCACGCCCCATCCAGCTGACGGTGCCACCCGGCGGGGCGGGCGGGGGGACGCCTTACCTGCCTGGCTGTCTCGGGGCTTGCACTGGACTTCCTCCACGCAGTCAGCCGGGAACCACCCGATGTGGCCACGAGCGCTGCCTTCCCAGAAGCCCCCTTCGCCGATGCTCAGAACTAGAGACAAGGACAAGAACAGTGTCAGTGGGGAGGGGCCGAGCCGGGAGGGCCTGGGGGTGAGCAGGGCGGGGGGTGGCGACGGGAGCAGGGCCAGCATGTTGTCGGCTAAGTCTGCAGAGCCAGCGGCTCTGGTCCGTGTGCCGGCAGACCATGCCTTCTCGGCCGTGGACGAGGGGACCCGGCAAAGTGTCTCTTGGGAGGACAATGCCGAGGGCATAGCACTACAGTCCCCAGGTCTCCTCTGCCTGTCGCCCTTGGGGACAGAATGCAGCACTGGATGTACTGTCATCTCTATGACACCACGTGTCACGTGGCCGCTTTGTCCTTTCGCTCGGCGTCCCATCCGAGACAGAAGAGTCCCCACCATCGGTGGGGGCAGGATGGGAGGGGCGGGCCACTTCAAAGGGGAGAAGGAGCGATGAGGTCTGGGGAGAGGGTCCACCTGTCTGGGTCCCCAGGATCTTTTAAACCAATTTGAAGAAAGAGAACATGCGGCAGGGGACAGACCAGCAGTGACGGGCTGTGTGCTGAGGGGCTGGACTCTCTGGACGCACAGTGACGAGGGCCGGATTGAAAGACGAGGAGACCCACCCTCGGGCTTGCTGACTTACTGGTGAAGGGCCCATGAGTCTGCTGGGGCTGGCCGGGAGTGGGGGTCTGCCAGTCTCCTTCGGGAAAAGGGTGGTGGGCCGTGCTCGGGGGCCACTGTGCAGTGAAAACTCAGACACACACGGTGGGACAGACACAGGTCCCCGCCCACACGGCCGGGCTTTCCCTTCCCGGGCCGAGTGCTGGGTGAGCAGAGGGGCCCCAGTGGACACCCACAGCGAGATGGGGTGAGCGGGGGTGAGCAATGCGAGCCTGGAGACGCGGGCTGGGGGCGTCCCAAGGACCCGCGTGCGGCCCGAGGCGCGGTCTGGACAGACATTTCGGTTGCGAGGGCCAGCTCAGAGCGGTGAGGTGTGGGGAGGGTCCTATTTCCAGGCTTTTGGTGCCGGGCTGGGGGCGTCCCCAACACCCTCAGAATGTGGCTATGCAATGGGCACATCAATATCATCTCTGAGCCTCTTAATCTTTAAGTTATCAGGCTGCAAAGCGGCAGACAGCAGGAAAAGGGGCCGGGCAACCGTAATGCCTTCTTCCATCCCTCACGTTAATCTTAAAGGCCAGATAAAGACCAACTGGACCTGTGATTTCTGAAGGTCAGTAAAACAAGAAATGTCAGCTTTCTAGTCTCTGCCTAATAATTCGAAGTAATGACCTAAACGACACAGGCGCTCTCCCAGCTGGCCGAGGTCTCCCAGCTGGCCGGTACGGTCATATCTGCTCAACGCCTTTCCTCCTAAAATCAGTGCCGACCCCTTACGCTCACTGCCATCCTGCTGACCGGGATGCGGCTGCGATTTCCCAGAGGAATCGGATCTGGGAGGGTCACCGGAGGCAGCGCCCCGCATGGCGGGGGGCGAGACGGAGGGAGGCCGGTGCCCGGGGGAGGGGGCCGCACTGCCTTTCTTTGCCGTGTGGACAGCTGTCCTGTTGTTTTAGGGGGTCGGTGGAGGACGAAATGCTGGGGACGCACCCGCCACATCTCATCCACGTGACGCTCGGGGACGCGCCTAACGCTCCGTGCCTCAGTTTCCTCATTCGCCAGGCGGGACAGCACTGTGGCTCACGGAGTGACTGCCCGTGACAGCGGCGCAGCGAGCCAGCGTGCAGCTGCAGCGGCCGGGGACACCGCCTCCCAGCTCCGCACTGAACGGGCGTCAAGCGCAGGCCTCGGGGTGTGTTACTATCCCATGGGACCACGGGACAGGGCGGGGCGGTGTGCGGCCGGCTTGAGGGAGTGGACAGGCAAGCACGGGGAAGCGGAGGGGTGTGGACAAGGCCTGCCCGGCTCGGGGACCCTGCACGTCTGCCTGGTTTCAGGGGCCTTGATCAGCTGGGCAAAGGGAACAGGCTTGGGCAGGGGCTGTCACTGTGTGATTCACCCCCGTGGCCGTGCTTGGTGCCCTAACGCCCTGCCCCATCTGCATCACTGAGGGAGGAGCTGAGTGCTGGGCAGCGAGCCTCTGGGTGGGGTGAGGGGGGGGGGCGCTGGGGCCCCGCCTCTCCCCCCGTCTGCACCGAATCCCGAGTGGAACGGGCCAGCGTGAGTCATGCCACAGGGGCTTGCCTCCACGTGCGCATCGCCAGGGAACCAGAACAGGTGCACCCCCGTCCCCGGGCATCCCTCATTCACGAGAGCAGTGTTGGGGTGTGCTTCCCCAGGGACACGGGCTCCGACCGCCTGCTGTAAACTTTAGGACCTTCCTCTGCAGGGCTGAGCAGAAAGACGGAAGCCAGAGAGGGTGCTGCGGGGTCACGAGCAGGCCCCCCGGGGCTGTCCCCCTCAGAAGAAGTGAGTTCGGTTTCTCCGGAAATCCTCCCAGAAGCCCTGCCCCCACGGTGGGTCCCCGGAGTCGGGGGGTAGGGGGTGCAGGATTCCTACAGAGGGCTCCAGGGCAGCCGTGGGCACGGCCCAGGCGGTCACCGGCTCTCCAGACAGAAGGCCTGTGACGGCGTCCTCTGAGGTGGCGTCTAGGAACCGACCCTGTCGCTTGTTGTCTGGGGGAGTCAGGCCCGGCTCCCCACACGCCCACACTCCTCACTGAGGCCTGGGCCCCAGTCTGGGGTGACCTCCCCAGGAGGCAGATGGTGCTGTTGGGATTGCAGGGTGAGGGCAGACCCTCTCACACCCTCGCCCATGGGGATCCAGCCCCGCCGCGACCCCTCGGAGCCCCGGGTCCTCATCTCTGCCAGCGCCCCCTCCCCCGCCCCGGTCTTTGCACATCTCCTCGTCACCCCGAGTGGGAGGCCCCGGCGGGGGCTCATCCTTCACCTCCCCGGACTCTGCCTTCGCTCCCACCGCTCCTAGAGGCGGCGAGCCCCGGGAGCCTGTCCTTCCCAGCTTCTTCAGGACGCAGCGGGCCCTGCGTGACAGTGTGGGGCCGATGTCGGCGGCGAGGCATGGGCTGGAGCTACAAGCCCCTGGCGGACCTGCCTCTGGCTCCCGCGCCCCCGGCTGGCCTGCCAGCCTGCGAAGGCCACCTCCTGTGCTCAGGTGCTGCGTCAGCTGTGCATGACGACTGTGGGGTCGACGAACATTCCTGAGTGTGCAGGGGAAGAGAAGCTTGCCCCACGATGCGTCCTGGTGTTAAAATTCACGGGGGCGGGTCAGGGGGATTTTTAGGTGCATAATTTGATGACCCGTAATTTTAAGATTTACAAAAATACTTGCATTAAACTATACAGGAACGGTTCAGGGACTTTTGCTACTGGGTATCCTCCCAGAAGCCCTGCCCCCGCGGTGGGTCCCCAGGGTTGGGGGGTAGGGGGTGCAGGATTCCTACAGAGGTCTCCAGGGCAGCCGTGGGCACGGCCCAGGCGGCCACCGGCTCTCCAGACAGAAGGCCTGTGACGGCGTCCTCTGAGGTGGCATCTAGGAACCGACCCTGTCGCTTGTTCTCCGGGGGAGTCAGGCCCGGCTCCCCACACGCCCACACTCCTCACTGAGGCCTGGGCCCCAGTCTGGGGTGACCTCCCCGGGAGGCGATGGTGCTGCTGGGACTGCAGGGTGAGGGCAGACCCTCTCACACCCTCGCCCATGGGGATCCAGCCCCGCCACGACCCCTCGGAGCCCCGGGTCCTCATCTCTGCCAGCGCCCCCGCCCCCGCCCCGGTCTGTGCAGCATCTCCTCATCACCCCGAGTGGGAGGCCCCGGCGGGGGCTCATCCTTCACCTCCCCGGACTCTGCCTTCGCTCCCACCGCTCCTAGAGGCGGCGAGCCCCGGGAGCCTGTCCTTCCCAGCTTCTTCAGGACGCAGCGGGCCCTGCCCGACAGTGCGGGGCCGATGTCGGCGGCGAGGCATGGGCTGGAGCCACAAGCCCCTGGCGGACCTGCCTCTGGCTCCCGCGCCCCCGGCTGGCCTGCCAGCCTGCGAAGGCCACCTCCTGTGCTCAGGTCCTGCGTCAGCTGTGCATGACGACGGTGGGGTCGACGAACATTCCTGAGTGTGCAGGGGAAGAGAAGCTTGCCCCACGATGCGTCCTGGTGTTAAAATTCACGGGGGCGGGTCAGGGGGATTTTTAGGTGCATAATTTGATGACCCATAATTTTAAGATTTACAAAAATACTTGCATTAAACTATACAGGAACAGTTCAGGGACTTTTGCTACTGGGTGTGATGACCAAAAACCCCACGGACCACACTGCAGGAGGCAGTTATAAAACCTGAGTGTGACAGGACAGCAACCGCTGGAAGGTGCTGGAACGTGTGGAGAAGCAGACAGGCCCGCTGGGACGGGCGGGCAGCTGCACGGGGGGCCCTCTCTCTGGCTTGCGGCCGGGACTACGGAGCCTCCCCAGGGCAGGGCTGGAGATGGGAGGCCCCAGGAGAAAGATCTGCGGTCTCCACAGCCCGAAGACACAGATAGGCGAGTCCAAAACAGCAACCAGGCACCCAGAGAGACAGGGGGTGTCCCCCACAAAGGAAAGAGCCAGAGAAGGTGCAAAACGCAGCCCCCACATCTCCGATCGACCCCAGAACCCCCTGCGTGCAGAGCAGGTGCAAACCCAGAGCTGTCACTCAAGCGACCGGCCAAAGCGAAGGACAGAAGCCCGACAGAGGCCGGTCTCCACGCCCCGACCCTCCTGAGGTCCAGACGCTACAGAAGGTCGCCGGACACGTGGACACGCGAAGAGGGAGCCCATTCTGAAGAGGAAAGTATGCCGGGTGAGCCAGCCCCGAGGCGACCCGGTAAGGGACGGAGAGTTCCAGGGACGACGGTGCCAGCCCCCGGCCCGTGCTGCTGATGAGTGAAAACCCTCGACAGAGTAACAGGGAGTCTGAGCAAAAAAGAATAAAAATAAAAATAGAAAAAAAAAAATGCGTGCAGACGAGCTGGGGTCCCGAGCATGGACTTCGCAGCTCACGGGACGTTTCAGAGGAAAGAGAAAGTGAACTTGAAAATGGGTCACAGGGATGGCGGAGGTGAAGGGAACGGGAAGATGATGCGCAGAGTCCTGCGGCGAGCCTGGCGGAGGCTCGAGTCCACGAGCAGCGCGACCATCGGCCGTCGCGAGGGAGGGGCTCGTGACGCTCGGGCTCACGGTGGCCCTCAGAACACCGTCCAACGCCGTGGACCTCCCCGCGTCGTTCCGGGGTGGCTCGTGCTGCACCGTGCGCCTGCCGCCCCCACCCCGACTCCCGTGCCAGGATCTGCCCAACACCCCTCTCTGGAGGCCCCAGGGTTCCCAGGCGGAAAGGTGCTCGGCCGCCAAAGCCTTCGCCCGCCCCTCCCCCGCACCTTCCCCAACGGCGTTTCATCCCCAGCGGAGACGGGACACCAAGGCTGCGCCCGTGAGAATGGCTGTCGAGTGTCCTCTGTCCCCATCTGCCTCCCGGGGCTCCATATTTTCCATAGGGGTCCCGGCCTGACCTTGCCCCAGGAGCCGAGGACGCTGGGGACACTGACCTTTGACCCTGTCGCCACGGTGAAGGGGGATCTCGCCGTCGACCTGAGGCTGGTATGGCTTGACGACCACAAAGAGCCTCCCGGGCACCGCACTGTACAGCTTCCGCTTGGGCCCCAGGCGCTCGAAGGCAGAGAGCGCGTCCTTGCTGCCGCCGGGAGGGAAGGCCGGCCTGCGATGGAGGGGACAGAGAGAGGGTCACCGGCTGCGACAGAGCAGAGGCCACGCTCTGACCTGCGGCCAGTCCGCCCACGGCAAAGGCTGTCGAGGGCAGTCACATCGGAACTCTGCTTCCCGACGGGCTGAGCACGTGTCGGGGCCCGGGGCCCAGCGTGCGAAGTCACGGCACGCGGTAATCATCCCCAAGGGCGTGACGGCGGGGACTCGGCAGGTGTCTGCACCCACGTTCCAAGCAGCATCACGACAGCCAGGAAGCGTCCAGCGCGTGTGTCCAGCGATGGATGATGCACACACGAAATGTGGCCGCCCAGGCATCGGACGGCCTGGGAAAGGGAGGAAGTCCCGACACAGGCTCAGCGCGGAGGACACTGTGCCGAGGAAAACGAGCCGGTCCCAAAAGGACGAGTCCTATGTGACTCTGCTCACGAGAGGCCCCCGTGGGAGCCGGGCTCGCAGAGACGGCAAGGGGGTGGCGTGCTGGGGCGTGGTGTGTCACGGGGACAGGCTGTCGGCTTGGGAGCATGCAAAGTCCTGGAGACGGTGGCGGTGACAGTCACACAGCAGGGCGAATGTGCCTCGTGTCACTGAGCTGTGCGCTGACAGCGGTCGAGGCGGCCGAGAGCAGCCAGGTGAGATTCTGGCCACCACGTCTTGGTGTGAGGCTGCGTCACAGAATTCTCAGATCGGGAGACGCAGGGCCATGTGGAGTGGGCTGGGCCACCGCCCGGCCACCCTGCGCGAACGGGGGCCACCCGCTCACTGAGCCTCCGCCATCCGTCATTCACCCGTCACTTACACGTCGTCCGTCCGTCCGTTCATTCATTCATTCATTCATTCAGCAAGCATCTGGCGGGTCCGAGAACACGAGGCCTCACGGGGAGCCACACAGGGAGAAAGACAAGTGGGAAGACACTTTCTGCACGTCCAGTGGGTCAGCACAGAGGACAGGGTGACTCGGGGACAGGCTGCGGACGGCAGGAAAGACTCTGCAGGGACATTTAGGGCAGAACTGATGCCCCAAAGACGTGACTGGACGAACACTGGGTTACTCGGGCCGTGGCGAGGGGCTGGATGGGGGCGGGGAGCCCCTCGGCAGGGCCGATGTGCAGAGGGACAGGTGACTCAGAGATGACAAGGGGCAGAGCTGCCCGGACCTGAGGACCCACTGAAGTCGGCCGTCTCCTGGTGCAGAGTCCCAAAAGGACGAGTCCTATGTGACTCTGCTCACGAGAGGCCCCCGTGGGAGCTGGGTTCGCAGAGACGGCAAGGGGGTGGCGTGCTGGGGCGTGGTGTGTCACGGGGACAGGGTGTCGGCTTGGGAGCATGCAAAGTCCTGGAGACGGTGGTGGTGACAGTCACACAGCAGGGCGAATGTGCCTCGTGTCATTGAGCTGTGCGCTGACAGCGGTCGAGGCGGCCGAGAGCAGCCAGGTGAGATTCTGGCCGCCACGTCTTGGTGTGAGGCTGCGTCACAGAATTCTCAGATCGGGAGACGCAGGGCCATGTGGAGTGGGCTGGGCCACCGCCCGGCCGCCCTGTGCGAACGGGGGCCGCCCGCTCACTGAGCCTCCGCCATCCGTCATTCACCTGTCACTTACACGTCGTCCGTCCGTTCGTTCATTCATTCATTCATTCATTCATTCAGCAAGCATCTGGCGGGTCCGAGAACACGAGGCCTCACGGGGAGCCACGCAGGGAGAAAGACAAGTGGGAAGACACTTTCTGCACGTCTAGTGGGTCAGCACAGAGGACAGGGTGACTCGGGGACAGGCTGTGGACGGCAGGAAAGACTCTGCAGGGACATTTAGGGCAGAACTGATGCCCCAAAGACGTGACTGGACGAACACTGGGTTACTCGGGCCGTGGCGAGGGGCTGGATGGGGGCGGGGAGCCCCTCGGCAGGGCCGATGTGCAGAGGGACAGGTGACTCAGAGATGATAAGGGGCAGAGCTGCCCGGACCTGGGGACCCACTGAAGTCGGCCGTCTCCTGGTTCCCGGCTCGCACGGAGGGTTGGGGGAGGGGTGGGGGAGGGGCACCAGCTTGGGCTGTGGCGCAGCGAGGCGCGTCCATCACAGACGGCCCCAAGCCTGGGCCTTCCACTGACAGCCGTGTCGTAAGCACAGAGCTCAGCCCCCATGTCACCGTGCATGGTCAGCATTGTCACCCTCCAGCCCAGGGCCAGGGGGGAGCAGAGAGGTCAGCCGGCACACAGCCCTGACCAGCATGGCCCCACCACGTGCCACTGTGGCCCTGGTAATGGCGTCCCACGCGCCACACCCTCCTCGCGAGGTCCTAAGGAGGTGCCGCAGGGATGGACAGAGCTCAGGAAGTCCTCGCCGCTGGCCGGGACGCTGGCGTGCAGCTGGGGCTCCGCGGGGAGACCCACTGTGACTGGACAAGTGCCACATACACCGCCGAGCCCCGCACGGTCCTGCCGTCCCCACGCTCTCTGTGGTGACCCCGTTTGTGAGCACAAGGCCATCTTGGCTCGGAGGCGGAAACGGGGGTTCTGGAAGGTTCTGGGGTGTGGGACTCCCCCTTGCCGTGCACACCCTTTTCAGGAAAGTGGGATGGGTCCCCAGGGCCTCCTGTGACGGGGACAGTTCTGAACGTGCCTCCTGCCTCGTACCTTCCCACAGCCCGTCCTGGTCACAGCGCGTCCCCTGTCCCGCCCGGACACCCCACTGGCACCTTTCCTCACCTCAGTGTACCCTCTCATCTGGGGGACCCCCGCCTCCCCCAAGGAGGTCTGAACGCTGACTGTGTGACCTGTGACTCGGGACACCCGCATCCTCCCCTACACCAACCCTGGGGGCTGACGTGTCTCCCGCCGTCTTTTCTGGGGTGCGGACGTGGCATCCCCCCCGAGCAGTGAGCGCCCAGCACAGAGGGGGCTGGCAATTCACGCGTTCACCTCCCCACAGGAGCTTAAAGAGTGACTGTCCCAAGCGCGGAAGGTGAGTGACGGGGGAGGCCCATGTGGTCAGCCAAGGTGCACCTGCTCCCCGACGCTGGGCCCCTTCGCCTGGCCCCGCCCCCCAGGCGGCTGACACAGACCCGGGAGCCCGGCCCTTCATTGGTCCCTAGTCCTGGCGTCCGGGATGTGCCTTTAGCACGCGGGGTCAGGTGGCGGGGCCGTGGGAGCACAGTCCGATTCCACAGCCGGCCCCGGCAGCACTGGCCTTGTCCCTCCAGTCCCCGCCCAGCCAGCCAGGACCCACATGACCCACGGCCCTGTCTGGGTCAGGATGGGCAGAGGGAGGGATTGGCAGCTGCTGGTCCCGCCGAGGAAACCAGGCTCCCTGGTCCACGGGGGAAGCAGCACGTTGGCTTCCTGGTCCCCATGTCCCCAGGAGGCAGGGAGAGGGCTCACAGAGGTGCACAGGGCCCCGAGCCAGAGGGCGCCCACCGCTGCGGGCCCACAGCCCGGCCAGAGAAGGGCTCTACTCCCCGGAAGGGGGCACAGGGCAAGGCGGGGTCTCACCGCCCCAGAGCCTCCCGGAACCCTCGTTTCCGCCTGCACAGGAAGTGGGGGCCTCGACCTCTGAGGTCCATGGCTGCATCTGAGAGGTTCTGTTCTCTGAGCAAACTGCTCTTGGGTTTGAGGCGCCTGTCTCGGGCTACGGGAGGCACAGCCACTACCTGGGGTGGGTGGGGGAGATGTTGGTGATGCCGACGTCGCCATCCTGGGGCTGCGGGCACAGGCTCGCGGCCCGCCCTGCCCGCCTGAACATGATGGCCCTCCTGGACGGCCACGCCCGCCACATGGGGCTGGCTCCCCTGCCCAGTTCAGCCCCTGGAAACCCCGATGCTTGCTTGGCCTCAGCTTTCCATGGCCAAGTTCACGGAGCTGGCAGGGACTGGGCTAAAGGACGGGCTTTCTTGAGCCCCTGCCAGCTTCTGCCCGGTGGCAGCAGAGTCCAGCTCAACTCCCACCCCTGTGGGATGGGACGGGGGCCACCGCCGTCCCCGTGGGCGGGGGAAGAGGAGGCTCAGAGGACTCAGCCAGCGGTCGGGGCACGTGCACTCTCTGCCTGAACCCCGAAGCACGAGCCGCTCCACTCTGCTGAGTGACTCCACCCCGGAAACCTGTTTAAAGGGGGACGGGGCGGCTGCCCCAGCTGTGCAAAAATACACCAAGAGCTGTTCTGAGCCTGGTGAGAGCCGGTCGGCCCCCTGGGGAGCCGGGAGGGGTCCTGGCGGGAGCCCACTCCTTGCGGGGGTGGGGCGGGGGGGCAGCTGGATGCAGCACACCCTGGCTCAGGTGGGTTCTTGGGGACGTGGGCCTGTCATGCCAGCGGGCACCACTAGAGGGCGCGTCTCAGGCAGGTGTGTACAGAGCTGGCACCTAAGCCAGGTGCACAGGTGCTGCGGGGACCCTGGCTCCCATGCCCCGGGACCCCCACCTCTTCTGCCTTGTACCTGGTCCAGCTGGGGAGGCCTCGGTCCCCCTTCTGCCGAGTTTGCACCTGAGGGTGTGTCAGGCCACAGTGCTGCACCCACCACGCTCTGGGCTGAGGTTTCTGGGGCCTCCGGTTACCTGAGAGAGGGGTGCTGAGGGGCCAGCCTTCCCTGTGGGCGTCGAGAGAGAAAGGGGGGGACGAGGCGGGAACGTGCAGCCTGAGGCCACCGCCTCGTGCTCAGGACGCTACGTCTCCCTCGACCTGGCTGACGAGATCTCCTCACGTCTCCTGCCCCTCAGCCCAGCACGTCACCAGACAGGGGCACCAACACTGCCTGCCCCACAGTGGCCACAGGGTCCTTTTGAAGTGTCCCTGACTATGACAACAGCCGAGGGTCGCAGACACTTCTGTGGGATTCACTACGAGCTGGACATGGGTCTCAGAGCTGGGCATGGGTCTCAGTGCGGGACAGGCCTCTACGCATGCCCACTGGCCCCATTTCACGCAGGAGAAAGCGGGGTGCAGAGTGGCCAGGCGGCCTGCCCAAAGCCGTGCAGTGGGCAGGAGGCAGCTGTGGTCCTCACGGAGGAAGCCATGTCCCTGGATACAGCCCGGCGGTATGGCACAGGGCCTACCTGGGGGGTGAGCCGTTGGGCAGCCACCCCTGAGACAGGATGGGGTGAGGCAGGCACATCCTAAACCCACCTCTAGTTCTGTGATTGCAGGAAGGCCTCTGGGGGTACGCTGGGGGACCCCGTCCTACGGCAAGTGCATAGTGCCTGGCTGGGACCCGTCGGCCTCAAGGACAAAGACACAGCGGAGGGGTTCAGCCACCTCCCTGAGCCCCCTAAAGGCCCAGGAGCTGTGCCGTGGGGCCCTGAGTCCCAATGTCCCCTATCACCTGACTGGCTGGTATTGTACGGCCATTTTCAGGCTGGGCGCAGGGGTGAAAGGCCGGGCGGTGTCTCCCAGCCGGGAAGCAGAGCTTGCCGTGTGGCTCTAACGCCCGCCAGTACCCTCGCCTCCCAGGGGCAAGCCGGCATGCCCGGCGGGTCCCTGTTAGAACGGGGGAGTCTGGGAGTAAGGACCACGGCAGCTCACACGGCCACTGTCACGACATGGAGTCGCAGAGAGCTGGATCATAATAAGATGGACATGGGACGGGCAGGCTGTGATGGGGTGGGGGGAAGGGAGCAGGCTGGGACAATGGCAGGGAGGGCTGACCGACAGTCCAGATGCCACTCGGCAAGGCGGGGTGCCGGCTGGGCAAGGACACCTCCCCCTGACCAGGACAGGCAGCGGGCGCACGGTTAGGTGGGGCTGACCGTGCCGGTGTTAGCACTGAAGGTCCTGCACCCGGCAGGCCGGGATGGCCGGTCGCCCTCCCCGCAGCTCTGGGCATAAAGGGAACGAGCCTGTCCAAATGCCTGGCCTTGGGTCGGACACGGGTGTGGGCTGCACCTAAGGGCCGGCGTGGACGGCGCACTTCCTGTGTGCAAGGCGCCCTGAATCCATTTAGTCAGCCGGCCTTGAGGACAACCCGAGGGAGACCCGTCTTACAGTCCCCAGGGACGAGGCACAAGAGGTTAAGTAGCTGTCCCAAGGTGGAGCCCAGGACGGAGCCCAGAACACGTGCTCAGGAAGTCCTGGTCAGGCACGCTGGACAGGCCAGTTGCTATGATTCTCTGTCTCACGCACATACACACATGCACACACGCACACACACACACACAAACACAAAGGTGCGTACATGCATACACAAACAGAAACAAAGACACGTTACATGCACACACGAGTGAACGCATGCACACACACACACGCACCAACACAGACGTGCGTGCAGGCACACACACACACGCGTGCACACCGGCAGTGCGCGCCCTCACGCCCATGCGTGCACACCTGCACGGCAACGGCAGTGCGCGCCCTCACACCCACGCGTGCACACCTGCATGGCCACGGGGACACTCAGACAGGGCCCCGCCATGTGTCCCAGCCGCTTTGTCTCTTCAGAAGCAGTAATTTGTCTGCGGCGTTTGCAAGTCCCTGGCCACACTGCCTGCAGCATCTTATTAGACTTCGTACGGGAGGAAGGGGACACACTCTTCTTAAAATTAGAGTCATAATTCTAGCGAACGGTGTGAAGCTGAATTTTCTGCCTCGGGGGATCCTTTAATTTAGCTTGAAACTGCTCTTAGCACCTGTGATGTCTCCCTCGGGGGGCTCAGAGCAAATCTAGACCAGAACCGGGAACTGGGTCTCTCCGTTCAGAGGACCAGACAGCGCGAGAGGCACGTGTCCAGGGGTTACGGCACTGACGCGTGCCTGGGGGTGCGCCAGCATTGCGAGGGGCACGTCTTCCCCACGACCTCTGCGGCTGCAGCCCGGAGACCTGGCACGCTGCTCGTGGTCACAGCCCCTTCCCCAACCACGTGACGCACTGAGCCCTCCACCCGGGCTTCCTGCCTGAGCCCCCACCCCAAACACACACCAAGCACACGGGACGGGGCCCTGTGCCCCTCCCCACGTCCTGATCATAGCTGGGACGCAGCAGTGGGCGACAGGGCGCCGAGTGCTGGACAAAGGGGCCATTCAAACCTCGCCGGAAATGTCACGCCAGCCAGGAACACGCGGGCCCTCCCTGCCGTGCGGGTGAGGACGGGGTCAGCAGGGAGGAACCCTTGTGTGCCCCACCGCGGACTCAGGAACCAGCAGCCTGCTTCAGAGTCCTGGCGGCCCCACGCTGGCCGTGTGACCCGGGCCTCAGTCCCCTCATCTGAGACACAGGAGGACGTAGCACCCCTCCGAGGCGCCACAGAGGGAGGGGCCCGGGACAGCGCAGGGGACACGCCTGGGCCCCCTGACTGCGCCGTCGGGTCAGCGGTCACAAGGCACGGCCACTGCTTTGCTGCTCATGCCCCTGAG
>NW_011889450.1:102172-103586 GCF_000151845.1 Pteropus vampyrus
CTGCGGTTGGAGTACGCCGGGGCCTCGCGGAAGGGCACTGGCGGGAGAGAAGGCGGAGGCGGGTGAGGGCGCGTGTCCGCCGAGCGCAGGGCCCGCCCCGCCCCACGCGGAAGCACAGGCGGTGCGGACACGGGACATCTGCGTCGCGCGGGGGGTCCAAGCTCACGCTAGAGATGGAAGGGGCACGGGGCCGACTTCCATCCGGCCGGCGCCCTCCCCTGCCGCAGCCGGGAGGCGCGTGCGAGGACAGATGGGCCACCGGCCCACGACGCGGTCAGGACACGAGGCAGCCATGTATTTCCCCTCGCCACGACCTGGACGTGGCCCTGGCATGGCCACACCGCGTCCCTGACACCCTCGTCCCCCGTCCCTCGGAACGTGGCTGTGTGTGCAGACACTCTTCACACGGGTCATCAAGGTAAAACGGGGTCACTGGGCGTGGGGCCTAACCTCATGTGACTGTGCCCTTGTAAGCAGAGGAGAACAGGACACAGAGGGACGACCACATGGGGACACAGGGAGGAGATGCTGTCCACGCGTCCGGGACAGAGGCCTCTGTGGGAACCAGTCTTGCCCACACCTGGGTCCCGGGCTTCGGCCTCCGGGATTGGGGACAGGAAGTATCTGTGGTGCTTTGTTACGGTGGCCCCCGGACACTCACACAGCCCTCAGGTCTGCTGGGTAGAATAAGCTGCTTCCACCCCAAGCCCAGGCCTTTCGGCACCCACCAAACTGGACCCGGCAGCGTGCAATGGAGGGGTGTGCGCCCCATCTGGCTTCTTACTGAGTTCTAGGCTGGAGTGAGGGCCTCGTAGCCAGGGCCTTAGAACGAGGATGCTGCCCGGGGACGGTGACGGCCAGCACTGCAGCCGCCCCAGTGGCTCCGAGGGCAGGAGCCAGAAAATGTCCTCTCCAGGAAGAGGCAACTGAGGGACAGTGGCCGCCAGGCTGCAGAGGAGTGAGGTGCCAGTGACCCTAGCGGCAAAGGACGCGACTTCCTTCACTCAACGCCCCGCGGTGTCCCCACACGCCAGGGGACCCGCGTGCTGGCACCGGAGCTGCCAAGCCCCCGAGGGTGCTGCCCGAGGCCAGGCTGCCCCCACGAGGACTGGAGCCCCCGTGCTCCCGGGGCGCCACCTGCAGACCGGACCCTGAGAGCCTCCCAGGAGGCGGCACAGGGAGGGCAGGGCGGAGTCCCGGACCGGCCCCGCCCACTGCCTGGGTCGGAGGCCACGGTGAAGGGCTTTGCGGAAATGAGGGAGCTGCAGCCTTTGCAGGCCTGGGCGGGACATCGAGCCCGCCCCCCGCCCGCACGGGGCAGCAGGGCTCCTGGGGGACAGAGGTGGCACTGGCCACGTGTGAGGGGACAGAGGTGGCACTGGCCACGTGTGAGGGGACAGAGGTGGCACTGGCC
>NW_011889450.1:106171-110220 GCF_000151845.1 Pteropus vampyrus
GGGGCGGCCGAGGGGAGCGGAGACGCGGTCCTGACACCGCCCGCCTGGCTGCGCGGCCAGCGCCGCGTGCCCGCCTTCGCCATCCCGAGCGAGCGGCCGCCAGCCTCCGGGCAGCGGATGGGCGACTGTCCAAACTTCCTTTATCCTCCCCAGGACTTAGCTCCCAGCGCGCCCTCTGGCACGGTCACCGGGAGGCACGCTCTGGAATGTGACTCTGCAAGGGCCGGGGGACCGAGGGACAGACGCGAAACACACAACGGCACCGTCCGGCAGGTCAGCTTTCCAGACCGGGTCCGACAAAGCCCCGTCCCCACCGGAGCGACGAACCCTTCCTTCTACGGGAGACGGAACAGCCGGAGCCCCGGGGGGCAGCGGAGGCCCCCCTCCCCCTGCGAACCCGTGGGAAACGGCCAAGCCCCATGCACTGAGCGCCCTACAGTTCTCCCTTACCTTCCTTCTTGGCGAAGGCATTTAACAAAGACTTCATTTTCCCTCCGACTCCGGGCGCCGTCCGCCACTCATTATATAACCTTCTCGGACGGGCGGGAAGCGAGGAGGGCCGCCCGGCCCCCGGGCGCCGGAGCGGCGGGCGTCCGGGCACGGCGTGCCTCCGCGCTTCGGTGGGCATGCCAGACCCAGCGTGCGGGGCACAGAGCCCACCCCATGGTCTGCCTGTCAGCCGGGAGCCAACTGTGTGCAGACCGGGGCGCGCTCAAGCCCCACAGCCGCTCCCGGCGCCCGTCATGTGAGCAGCGCTACTCCGCGTCTGGGAGCCGAGCCGGGGAGGGGGGCCTCGGGGAGCCGGCATCTGGGAGGCTGAGCCCCGATTATCCCAGGAAACCCGGCTGGGGCCGGGGCCACGTCGGCTCCAACGCGCCCGGGGCTAAATATAACGCGCCGTGCTTTGCTAATTTTATTTTGAAAGAAAAAGCCAAGTTTCCGTTGGGGCGGCGTGTCTGCCCGCGGGCGGACGCGGTGAGCGAGTCCACAGGCGAGGACATCCCCGATCCGCAGGGCCCCACGCCCGCCGCAGCCGGAGCCCGCGGCTCTCGGGAGTGTCTGCGCGTGGCCCAGATCTCCGTTCGGAAGTCAGGCTCAGACTCAGTACCCGCCGCGTCCCTGGGGCGTCCCCACCCCCAATTTTTTTTTTTTTTTTTAAAGGGGAATAAAACAAGCAGCTCCTGCGGAATCCAGGCAGCTGATGAGAATGAGCGTCTTCGGTCACTTTAACGAGTGTCTAAAGTCACTTTCTTTAGCATCTGCGCCTGACAGAAGCCGAGGGCAGACAGGCAAGGAAGAGGGGACAGCGAGAAAGCCCCCCTCCCCCGCGAAGCAGGCTCGGAGGGGGGGCCGGTGGAAGGGGGTTGTTTCTGCGCGGGGGAGGGGCCCGGAAGGGGGTCACTTCCACACAGGGAGAAGGGTCCTGGACGCTCAGTGGGGTGCTGGGGGGCGGGCTCTGTCACCCGCCGCGTCTGCTGCTGGGGCTGTCATTAAGTGTGCAGGTTTTCGGTTGCCAAGAGAACTGCTTCCAAAATTTAAAAAAGAGAGAGGGAGGGAGGGGGGAGGGGGATGAGAAGAGCCAAGGGGAACGCGGCGGCGGGAACCGAGCCGAAGTCCGCGTGGTCGACATACTTATGACAGGAACGGCCGTAGAGGAGTGACCAGAGGGACCCTGGGCCGGCGGGACGCCTCCCCGAGGGTCCCAGTATGTGAGAACCAAGCCCCAGCACCCCCGCCGGCTCCAAGACAGGCCCCGGGAACGACTCTGCCGCTGTGTTTTTACCACCGAAGTCCCTGCCGACCTGCCCCGCACACTTCACGTCCTTGGGGACGGCGGCAGCGCGGGCAGAGCTGTGTCCTTGCACATGTGGGACAAGGAAACAAAGCTTCCAGAAGCCTCTCCCTCAGACACAGGAAGCGCCACCACCAAGGACACAGATGCTCCCGCTCGGGGAGACGGAAGCTGTGCCCCCCACACAGGGCAGCCTTGGCAGGGGTCTGTGAGAATGCCGCGTCTGGCCCATGGGGGGTACGCTGGCCACGGGCCGGGCCGCTGCAGTGACAGCAAGTCGGGGGAGCACCTCTCCAGAGGCTGAGCCCTGCCACGTGGTCCCCGAGACCTCGCCAAGCTCAGGGAAGCCTCTGGGCGAGTGGGCGGCTCGGTGATGCTCAACCCTGCCTCCGTCTGTCTGGGATGGACGCCCTCCCAAAAGCTCAGCCTCAGCCGCGCCAAGTCCCCGTGCCAATCTTCGCCGTCAGAGGAGCAGCGAGCGCCTGTGGTTTGGGATTGCCGGGGGCACCAGAGGATGGGGGGCCCTGCTGTAGTGCCCTGCCTTTGACCTCAGGTGGAGGGCCAAGGGAAAATGCCACCTCTCGTAAGACTTGAGGAAGGAGGGGACAGAACCACAGGCCCCCAAACAGCAGGGACACACGGCCCACCCGTCATGGGAGCAGAATCGGAAGTGCTGGGGTCCTGGAGCTGCCCCCTCCGCCCCAAGAATGGGCCTGCAACCAGGAAGCAGGCCCGGGGCGGGGAGGGGCAGGCTCGGCCGACCCCCCACCTCCATGCCCGGCCAGGGGACGCGCTGCAGTGACGAACAGGACAGGGTGGGACCAGGGGACCAGGGCGGGAAAGGAGACCTGACTGGGGAAACTATAGGATTTGAGGGACCCGGGAAACAGCACTACCCACTGGAGACCCGCTCCCAACACCTCTGACTCCCTCAGCAAGCAGACGACCCTCCAGCCCACGCTTCCGGGAATCAGAGTGACAACTATGCAGAAATGAGCAGCGGCGGCTCTGGCCGATGCACGCGCAGCCCTACTGCGTGCTGGCCCTGAAATCCTGTCTGGGGAGCTGGGCCGCTCCCATCTACAGCGTCCTCGCCCCAGCAGGCACTGCCTCCTGGAGCAGTCCCAGCGACAGGGAGCTCACTACCTGCGGGCAGTGGCTCCGGGCCCACGCACGCGGTCCCCTTCACCTCCGTGCAGACAACACGCCTGCACCATTGCATCCCCGTCGGATGGGAAAGCCGAGGCGTCGTGAGCCCAGTCTTCACCCCCAGCCCTTCCCGCCAGAACCGCAGAGACCCAGCACCGAGCCGGGCGACTGGGCAGCTGAGCGGCGGAGGCAGAGGGAGGCCGGCCTGCTCCTGGTCGTCACCCACCCCAGCCTTCTGCAGAGCCCCAGGAGTGAGCCGCGGTCTCCATCTCCAAGACACAGTGCTTAGAGCCCCAAATGGACATGAAGACAAAGGTGGAAGTTGAAATTTGAACCCCACTTCCCCCTCAGGCTCCCAGACACCTTCAGGTCCGAGCGGCTTATCCTGTGACGCGTCTCAGACGGCAGGGACATTCCGTGGGGTGCCCACCAGGCTCCTGAGACCCACTGCAAGTCCGTGTGACGGATGCAGTCACACACGGGTCAGGCCCCCCTGCCCCCGGCCGTGGGTTTGGAGATGTCTCAGGCCCCGATGCCCGAAGATCCCACACAGGGTCACTCGTGGAGAACTGAAGTGACCACTGGGCACTGTGCCGGCCACATTCCTGCTGACCTGAGTGCTGACGAGGTCTGATTTCAGATGTACTTCATTCCAGACGAGCGGGAGCTGGGAAGGAGCTGGGTGGGGTCACGTGGGAGTCTGTCCACCCGCTCGCCCGCCCACCCACCCATCCCAAAGGACTGCGAGCGTCTTTTGAGTTGGGGGCTGTTGGAAAGACCAAAACACAGGAGGAAAGATTAGATGGAGGCCCCCAAATCAGATACTTGCCAGGAAGGAAAAGAAAGTCACCCCTAAATAAGTCCCCAACTGTCAGCCTCCCTGCCTGGCCCCTCGGCCACCACCCGGGCCCCACCCAGCCCAACCCCAGCACCAGCCCCTCGGGAAGAACTAATAAATACATAAGGAGTAAAAATGAAGAAATGCGTAAGCCAGCCGGTCCGCCCCGGCCGCCCGGGACCTGCCGCCTCACCTCGCCGACCCCCGACTCCCCTCGCACCCCGATCCGCCCTCACAAACCCTCGCTCTGCCAGCTCGTTATTCACCACG
>NW_011889450.1:112105-114834 GCF_000151845.1 Pteropus vampyrus
TGTTCCGAGTACGCCGTGGTACTTTCCCGAGCATACCAGGCTTGTCTCCTCACTGTACTGAAGTCGCCTAGGGCCTGAAGCCACCTCACTTCTCTGCCCCATCCTGGACCTCCCCTAACTTCTGCCCGGGGCGCTGCCTGCCCCTCGGAGGCCAAGCTGCCCTGCTGGCTCCAGGCACCTCTCACAGGGCAGTGCCAGCTCCACGGAGCTGCCACATGTGGTTGGACACCTGGTTGGCCGCACAGCTCCCCGCCCGGCTCTCCGGCTCCTGGGCGTACTGTGGACCACCTACACCCTTCAGAACCTTCCCCTCCTGTGCCAACAAGCCACAGTGGACAGTTGCTGCCACCGGGACCCCGGCTGGGAGAGCTGATGAGGCTGGGGCTCGGGCAGGGAAGTCTGGAGGCCCTGACATCACAGACGGTGGGTACCTCCCTTCTCTTTGAGTGGCCTGGGGATGTCCAGGACCACCTCTCACTGCGGGAGGGAGCGGGTGGGCAGGCCGGGACAGACCGGGGCCTGAGGGCCTGGGGCTATTTCTGTCTCTGCACAAACTCACAGGGGTGGCTCTGGCTTCTGTCAAGCAGGCGGCCTGCTGGGAACTGAGGGGAGGAAGCCAAACTCCGAGGGGTCTCAGTGGCCCTCTGGCCACACCTCCCCTTTGCAGAACAGACCCGAAAATCAAACGCTGAGACAGAGAAGGGGCAGCGAGGGCCCTACGAGCCCAGCCAGGCCGGGAGCAAGGAGGCCGCAGCCGGTCGGGCGGGCATGCCCGGTCCAGGGCCCTTCCTGCCCGGTCCAGGGCCCTTCCTGCCCGCCCCCGCCTGGCCGAGCGGCAGACCTCGCCACCTCCCGCAGCTTTAGACAACCGCGATCTGAATATTAGTAGGCAACGTTCCTCCATCGCACAAGCATTGTTAAGTGAATCATGCTCTTATAAATAACACGGGATATAAAAAGCTGTCTCGGCGATAGTGCGGGGTTATCTTTGAGCAAAGCCGGAGGCGTCTGCTGCGGGTGTAGCGTTCCCGTGAACGGGGCCTGGGGGACCCATTGAGGCCCATGGAGAAGAGGCGGGGCACGCAGAAGTAGGAGCTTCAGAGACGCACAGGGGTGGGGCCCCTCAGACGAGCCAGCCGGGGCGCCGCGGGCTGCTGGAGCCTCGGTGGACTTCCAGCACCCCAGCAGGCTAGAAGTGAGAGCAGACGCGAGGGGGGCCCCACCTCTTAGATCGAGGTGTTTGCTGGTTGAAACTTATACAGGTGCCAGGACGCCCGGAAAACGAGGTGCTCGTGACGATGCTGCCTGAGCGCCCGCTGGTCCGCACCTCGCTTCATCGCCTTGTTAGCGGATCCCAACGCAGACTGGTATTTTCAGAACTAATTAAGCCTCGGTGACTGATTTAACCTTCTAGTGAATTCCTTCCAGGGCTGAGCTGGCAGCGTAGTTCCTGTTAGACTCAGCCATCAGGAAAACCTCCAATCCAGGAGGAACCCAGCCCCGAGGGCAGGGAGGTAGGAGGCGGGCCCAGCACCCCAGGAGAGCGTTTCCCCCATGGGGCGTCTTTGGGGGCTGCCCCGGCCTAGCCGTGTTGGGACACGTCTCCTGTGGCACGAGAGGTCACGTGGGAGAGGATCAGATCATCCTGAAGTCAGGGACCCGAACCCACACAGAAACAGCAGGAGCCTGGGGCGGGGTGCCTGCTTTACCTTCATCTTCCTCCTTGGCTCAGAGATGGGCCTCAGCGAATCCTGCCCCAAAGACCCCTCAGCCTCCCCCGGCAGGGGCCTCCCATGGGAGGGGCCGAGCCATTAGGCACCCACCGCACACGCCCGGCACACTGCCGGCCCCACTCAGGTCTCCGGACAGAGAATCTTCCAGCACTGCCATCCTGACTGCAGGCCCCTCCATGGCACCAGTTCAACTCGTTCATCTACTCTGCTTAAAACAATCCAACGGGCGCCCCATTTTCTTAATGGGGTCAGCATGGCACTCCCCTAAATAACACAAGCCAAACCATTTGGCTGCCGCCTGAAGCTGTTGTGCATTTTTCCATTTTAGGGGGATGAAGATTTCTCTCCCTAACTCGTCACCTAGCCCCCCTCTCCCCACCCCTTGGCCACCATCGTCCCCAAGGAGGTTGTCACAGGCGTGGTTCACCCAGATCACAGCACACTCGACGAAGCTATGAAGCGGATCTGGTTTTGCGTTTCGCCCTTTTAAATGATTTGTCCCTGTGGCCACAGCATTGTTAGTTAATCCTGTCCACATCCAGAACGTCCGGAGCCCACGTGCCGTGATTTTATGGGACAAGTCCCTCGGAGCCGGGCTGAGCTGGCTTTGTGGTTTCTCGCTTTTATAGATAACGCTGCCGCGGACATCTTCCTGTGCGTGTGGCCTTTCGGCCTTGAATCGCGTCCGCGGGTTGCGTCCCCAGGAGTGGCCTTGCCGGGCTGAGAGGCCTGGGCATTTCTGCGGCACCCGGCACGCTCTCGGCAAACGGCTGTCCCTACGGTTACACCGCTGACGCCAGGGGACCGCACCCAAACTTCCTCTTAAAAGAACAAAATCATTCTCTAAAGTGAGAAAGAAGATGCGTTTCAACCGGGGAACCAGAAATTTAGAAAAGTGGGAGGGAGAGAGCCGTGTGTCGGGTGGGCTGCTGGAGGGGACAGCCACGCTCTGAGGACCCCTGAGAGACGGGGCACTCCCTCCTCCCGGCAGAAGGC
>NW_011889450.1:116064-117251 GCF_000151845.1 Pteropus vampyrus
ATTCTCTAAAGTGAGAAAGAAGATGCGTTTCAACCGGGGAACCAGAAATTTAGAAAAGTGGGAGGGAGAGAGCCGTGTGTCGGGTGGGCTGCTGGAGGGGACAGCCACGCTCTGAGGACCCCTGAGAGACGGGGCACTCCCTCCTCCCGGCAGAAGGCAGAGACGTGGCCTGGGACACCGGCAGCCCCTTCCGGTCTCCAAGCCGCTCCAGGGGACTTCTGCTCGGCCACGTGGCCTTCCAGCGGGGTGCGCTGGTCAGCGGCCGGCACCGTGGGAGGGCGATGGCTGCCGGAGCTGATGGCCTCGGTCTCTGAGCTGGATGGGCGCCCAGGGCAGGGAGCTGTCCCAGATACCGAGGACACAGGCAGGATGCTGGACACCTGGCTTACAAAGACCCCGAACCGCCCACGAAGACGGCTCCCAAGAATCCGAAGCCAGACTCTGCGGAAACCGGATCCCGTGAGAAACGGGATTTGAGTCATGAAAAAGAGAGAGCAGCCCAAAGAACGGACGGCCCTGCGCGTGACTAAACTCCTCCCGGGATTACAGAGAGACGGCCGGGCGGCGGAACAGGGGCAGGAGACAGCGCACCACCTGGTTCGCGGCAGCGCAGGCTGAAAATAGGGCCCGCGCCAGGTGGGGCTGAGCGGGACTCACCGGTGTGGCCGCGGAGCTTCCTGCCGTTAGAGACGAGAACGCCCAGCGGGGCCGAGATGCACGTGCGCGGCCAGGGGACGATGTCCCACCGCCCCTGGGGAAAACGTGGCCAAGGGCAGGGGCTCCAGACCACCCAGGCCAGAGAGACCCCGAGGCCGGAACTGGAGAGAGGGGCAGGGGAGCCGGGGAGGGCGGGGTGCCTCTCAGGAGGACAGCAGCCCCGTGGAGGTCGGGTGGTGGCGGGGGGAAGAAGGGTGTCGGCCTGTGTGGGCAGAAAGCTAACGTACGACCCCTCCCCCGCGGGCCCCCCGGGGTGACGTCTGAGCTCTTAGGCCTCGGGCTGTCCATCGTGAATTAAGAATCACAGTGAACGGTGGTGGAGACCTGGCTGACACCCAACGGCTGCTGCTGAGGCCCCAGCACAATAATGTCACATGTCTCATCCCCGCACGGACCTTACGAGGAGCAGCATTCTCGACCCAGGACACAAAGAAGGCGACGTCGGCACAGAGAGGTTCAGGGGTGCAGGC
>NW_011889450.1:117301-119164 GCF_000151845.1 Pteropus vampyrus
CCGGTGTGGCCGCGGAGCTTCCTGCCGTTAGAGACGAGAACGCCCAGCAGGGCCGAGATGCACGTGCAGCCAGGGGACGCCGCCGATGTCCCACCACCCCTGGGGAAAACATGGCCAAGGGCAGGGGCTCCAGACCACCCAGGCCAGAGAGACCCCGAGGCTGGAACTGGAGAGAGGGGCAGGGCGGGGGGGTGGCGGGGGGAAGAAGGGGGCGGGTGTCGGCCTGTGTGGGCAGAAAGCTAACGTACGACCCCCCCGCGGGCCCCCCGGGGTGACGTCTGAGCTCTCAGGCCTCGGGCTGTCCATCGTGAATTAAGAATCACAGTGACGAAGGTGGTAGAGACCTGGCTGACACCGACGGCTGCTGCTGAGGCCCCAGCACAATAGTGTCACGTGTCTCATCCCCGCACGGACCTTACGAGGAGCAGCATTCTCGACCCAGGACACAAAGAAGGCGACGTCGGCACAGAGAGGTTCAGGGGTGCAGGCGGAGGCCCGGGGCCTGAGCTCTAATTCGAACCAGCACGCTCCCCCGTCCCCAGGGGACCTGTGTGCCCACTGGGTGCCGGGAGCCCACGGCAGTCTCTGGCACAGAAGATGTGGTCATTGTCACCTGGGGATTTATCTGCGTTCACAAAAGACCACGCTGCCATGGGGCCAGGCCCCGCTTCCCTGCTCTAATGCGGGGCCTGAGCTCAGCTGGGTCAGCGGGGCCCGGACGACACGGCCGAGCCCTGCATCTTACAGGTGCAGTGCACAGGCCTGTGCAGGAGAAGGGCCTCGCCCTGGGGAAACTGAGGCACAGGCCCCTCGGCTGTGCGGCCTTGGAGCAGGGTCCCCAACAGGAGCCCACCCTCCTGCCGGCTACAACAGGCACGGCTGTCCGTTCCAGAACCTTCCATCGGTGCCAAGAAGAGGGGGACACTTGGCTTCCAGACCCCCTGCCGAGGGGGTCTGCCCACCCCACCTCGATGGAGGCGTTTCCGCTTACTTTTAAGTCGCCCTGGACAGGGACCGGCTCCAGAGCCCACCTGAGCCGTTCTCCCTCTGCCCGAGCATCTGCCCCACCCGGAGCCTGGTCTTGGCCCCCAGGGTCCCAGGCCCCACCTTCAACTTCCAGTTTTATCAGCCCTCGGCTCTGGGTTCACGAACGCAGCGTCCCTCCTGTGAAGACGCACCAGCAGACTGACCTAAGGTGGGCGGACCGACTCGGCTCTGCCTGGGAGGTGCCCCCGCCCCCCGAAAACTGTAAAGGCCTCAGAGTGGGTCGAGAGCTGGCCCAGGGAGGTGTGGACCGAAGGTGGGGGCGGCCACCGCGGGGCATCGAGGGCAGGCCGGGGGGACCGCCAGGGAGCGGCGTCACTTCCTCGTGGTGCCGGAGGGCCCGCGGCGCCTGGGGAGCTGGTGGCTCACGCTGTTTTCAGCTGCTGACGAGAACCCTCATCCACAGCGCCTCATCTCCAGCCCACGGAACGGGGGGGTGGGAGGCACCCTCCCGAGTCTCTTAGCTACGGCGGTATTATTACCGCTTCCTAAAAAAGAAGCCAGAGCCTCGGATCTCTACGCGGAAGCCCCGGGCTTTAAACGCCGGCGTCTCGGTACCGTGCTACGAACTACCTCACAGTACATGGGGGGCTGTGGTCTGAGTGACAGCCGGCTTCCTGCAGAGGAAAGCAGGCACCCAGAGGCCAGCCCGGCCACCCCGCCAGGCCCAGCAGTCACGAGGTGGCCCTACTGTTGGCTCCATCATTCTCCCAAAGCGAGTCCCACGGGGCCCTGGGCATCCTGCAGTCAGACTGTGCAAAACAGGTTCAGAAGACTAGTTTGGGACGCATCCCAAACGGAATTAAGGGGTTCCTTTAG
>NW_011889450.1:120089-124425 GCF_000151845.1 Pteropus vampyrus
CAGTGCTGTGCAGCCGTCACCCTCGCCCTCCCCTGAACTTGCTCATCTTCCCAAATGAAACTGTCCCCAGGACACGCTCAGCCCCGCCCCGCCCCTCCCCCCAGCCCCTGGCACCGCCTCCCTCCCGTCTCCAGGAACCTGACTCCTGACAGAGGGGCTCACAGGGCCTCTGTCCTTCTGCGACAGGCTAATTTCACTCAGCGCACCAGGTGACGCGGGCGTCAGAATCACCTGCCTCACCTCCTCGAATCTTCACAACAGCCTCAGGAAGTCACGCTCAGATGGCCGGACAGACTCAGGGAAGCCAAGCAACGAGCCCAAGGTCACACAGCTCCAGCCTGACCCCGGAGATCCCCACCCCGAACGCTCCCCAGCCCCCAGTGCCACAGGTGGGAGCAAGGGTCTCCCAGGCATGTTCCCCGAATGAGAAGCCCGTCCTAGACACCCCCCACCCTGCCAGGCCAGGAAGTGCTCGGAGCACCCGAGGGAGCCCTTCGAATGCAGTGTGGACACTGCACCACGGGGACCCAGAGTTCTGCAGGTTCCAGACTCCGAGTCCCCACCTGTGCCTGGGATAACCGCCTGCAGCTCCTGCCGATTCATGGGGACAGCAACTTAGGACTCCGGGCACCGCCCAGAAGGATGCCAGCGGGCCATCTGTGACTGGGGAGAGGTTGGAGGAGGAGGATCTGCAAGGCCAGACCTCCGCTTGACCCGGGCACAGGTCCCTGAGCCCAAGCTCGTTCTCCATCTATAAAATGGCACACGGCAACTCCATGCTCCAGGAGGAAGGCGAGACTCGGCCCTCTAGGGACTGTCAGCCCGAGGTGACATACTGGACTCTGGATCACTCAGATCCAAACCTTAGACCCAAACTCCAGAGCCTCACGCAAAAAAGAGAGCTTTTCCTAGATAAAGGTCTTCTCCCCGTCAAAGGTGAAAGAAAGGGCTGGTGTGACCTGGGTCCCTGCCGGCCCCCCACTTTATGTACTGCTGTCTTCTTCCCTCATAGACCCCGGCCCTTCAGCTGGTCACCTAGCCATCCAGAAAGAAGACGGCCTTTCCCTTCTAGAAGGAAGCCATCCGAGAAGGTTCTAGCCAATGGGATGCAACTAAATGCAATCTTTCCACTTGTGAGAAGCTTTCCTACGGGGCGCAGGCTCGCCTGCCTCCTGCTGACCGGAATGGTGGCGTGATGGGTGGAGCTGAAGCAGCCACCCTGCACCATGAGGGGAATTGGGAATAAATTCCACGTGTGGTGGAGCAGATGGCAGAAGGAACTGGGACCCAGATGCCACGGAGCAGAATCCGAGCGGTGGTACACCTACCTGGACTCTTTCTGTAGGGACAAACGTTTTTAAATTTTGGATTTAATTGGTTACACACAGCCCGACCTCACCAGGGCTATCGGGAGCTGGTAGCACTAATTCTCCAGCTCCTGAGACAGGCAGAGCAGGGTGTGGGGGCCAGTTGGACCTCAGGGTTCAGTTCAGTCCTCGCCGAGAATGCTGAGTGGGTGCAAGGGTCAGAGCCCCATGACCCCCACGGCCTGGTGGAGAGACGGACTCATAAACAGTTACGGTGCGATCGATCAACAAAACCACTGACCCATGGACGTCTACGAGGCAGGATGTCCCACTCTCGAAAATAATGAAACAAACCACAGTTCCTTTCAAAAGCAAGACCCCATAGGCCAGGTGCCCGAGATGGAGCCGAATTTTCTGGGGAGGGGAAGAGCAGGTCCCAGCACCTCCCACGGGCCTGCTGTTCCGAGCGTGCTGGCGAGCGTGTCTGCCACAGCCCAGACCCAGAGTCTTCCTTCACCCCACAGGGACGCTGTCCCCACAGGGACAGATGAGACCCTGTGGCTCGAGCCAGGCTGAGTCTGGCCCATGTCACACAGGACTGAAGCGTGGAGGGCAGCTGGCAGCATCCCTCCAGGTGGCTTTATGGGCCAAAGGGCTCCCCCACGGCTACCTCCTGGAGGGCATGACAGAGGCAGATGTGTCACTCAAATAATGGCGCCCGTCAACCTGCAGTTTGCGGTGTATGGATTTCCGGCCATCTGCGTCCACTCCCAAGTAAGGAGGGCGTGTCTCTGAACCGGTGTCCTGCAGCTGCCAGGACAAGTCGCCACCACTCAGCAGCTTCCAGCCCAGAAACGCATCCTCTCCCAGCCTGCGGACCGGAAGCGTGAGATCCAGGGGTGGCAGGGCGGTGCTCCCTCGGGGGTGGCCCTTCCCGCCTCTCGCAGCACCTGGGGGCCGCAGTGTCCCCGGGCAGTGGCCGCGCCCCCGTGATCTGCCTCTGTCCCCCTCGGCCTCCTGCCCTCTGCGTATCCGCGGGCCCCGTGTCTGAAGCTGCCTTCTCTCTCGCGAGCAGGCCTGCTACTGGCTTTTGGGCCCACCTTCATCCGGTACGACCTGATTTCAACTGAACTCATTAAATCTGCAAAGAGCTCAATTCTAAATAAGGTCACATCAGATCTGGGTAAACATGCGTTTTTCGGGGTGGAGGGGACATTATTTGGCCCAGTGAAATCTCCTGGGAATGTGAACAGCGAGGGAGGGGGCTTTGGGTGCTCTTCTTGGGTGCTTGCGCTTCCCGACCGCTTTTGTGCCATTTCGGGGAAGACCAAATACTACCCCTCTATTAAGAAAAAACAAATAAATATTAATTTTTTGATGAAGAGTAAAATTATTTCAAGTCCCAAACGAGAAGGGACGTTCCCACTCCCGAGAATGTTGACATAAATCCCGGCGAGTCCACCCAAGAGGAGGTGACCAGCTCGTGGTTCAAGAAAGCTTGGTGCCTTGTCACCGTGGTCACCACTGCCACCCAGATGAGGTCCTGGCAAATACACACACGGAGCTCGGGGGGACAGGACGAGGGAGCAGGCTGAGCTGGCTGGCAGCTCAGAGTCGGCTTGCAGTGGCCCAAATCCACCTCAGACTTGTCCCCAAGTGGGCGCGCTTAAGGCCAGAGGTGGGGGTGGAGGTACAGACGCCAAGTGCAGCCACGGATCACTCTTCAGGCACGGCAAGGGAAGGCCCTTCTGGAAAGGGGGTGCAGAAGGGCACCCTGAGGAGGGACGGGACCCTTGTCTTCTGCACATGGTCTCTCCGCCTGCCCTGGCGGCCCTCTCCAGGAGGGGACAGCAGTACAGGCCACACTCGGCTCTGTTTTCGCAGACGTGCAGAAGCTCGGTCCACCCTCAGCTCTCGGAAACCCCACCCTGGGTGTTCCGACCCAGCTCCAGAAACCTGCACGCTCTCGGCGACCCGCTGGAAAGGAAGGGCGGCCGGCTCTGTGGCCGGATGCCAGCCGGCGCCCCTGTGGCCCTGGCTGTTTGCACAGCAGGCTCCGCTGCTGGTCACCGACTTCATTACCAGGGATAATTAAAAACGGCCTGCCCGTCGCTCTCCTCCGCCCCAATCCAATTGGGTCACGTGAACAAAGGGCTCTGAGGAAACCAGCAAGGTTTCTGAGCCCTGGGCTAACGCTGTGGCCGCTGAGGGTGAGCCAGTTTCTGGATGCTGCCGGCTGCCAGGGCCTGGACAGCAGTCAGCGGTCGGCTCCGAGCCAGTCCCCAGGGCTCTGGCCCCGTCAGTCACAGAGGACTGTCAGGACCTTCACCTTGGTGCCCTGCAGCCCCTCGCTCAGGCGTCCACGTGGTCGGTCCCCCTGCAGCCCACCTGGCCCTCCCTGCCCCGCGGAGGCGAGACGGAGCCCCTGGGGCCACCCCGGCCAGGGGTCTGCTGTGGGATCTTCCTCAGCTCCCACCGCCTGCCTGTTCTTTGTCCCCATGTGCCTTCCTCCCTCCACGGGTCCCCAGGCCAAGACGGTCACGCACCACCACCACCATCTCTGTGTGCGAGTCCCCTCCTCCGGCTCCAGCCCCACGTGCCAGTGGCGGTGACGAGGATGGCATAGCGCCGAGCTCTGCAGAGGGCCAGGCGCCTGCTGACAACTGCACGTGCTGACCCTCACGGGGCCTGTGAGGCGGGACTCCCGCCCCGCACCTTGGCCTGCCAGGCAGTCCCAGGGACTCGGCACCTGTCAGAGCAGAAGTCCCTCCTGTGTCCCCACCGTCCCCACTGTGTACAGAGGCTCAGCCTGGGTTCAGATCCTGGCCCTCAGCCTCATAGGAGACAGTGGGTAAAGATAAACGGGCAGTCCTCGAAGACAGGACAGCTGCCTTCTGTGTGCATGACACAGCCTCAGCCCTGAGCACAGGGCCTGGCAGATGTGGCCACAAGCTCAAAACGGATGTGGATGGATGGATGGATGATGGATGGATGGATGGATGGATGGATGGATGGATGGATGGATGGAT
>NW_011889450.1:125286-126899 GCF_000151845.1 Pteropus vampyrus
GGTGGGTGCATGGATGGGTGCGTGGATGGGTGGGTGGATACGCAGATGGAGGAGCAGGTAGAAGGGTGCGTGAGAAGAGAGAATAATGGAAGCGCAGACGGCGTGTGGGTGTGTGGATGAGCACTTTGACAATTACAGCATATTTACATCAGGCTTTATGCTCATATCTTAGAGCAGCTGCCAATTGGTGGTCAAGACCAAATCAAACGGGTTTATTTGAACAAATCACTGAAGACTACAAGTTGAGACACTTCCCATGCAAAGCTTGTACTTTTGGCCGCCCTTGTACAACCAGAGGATTCGGTGGCCCCAGCCCACGGTCCTGCTGGCCCCCACCTGCCAGAGCCAAACCCAGTTCCCAGAAAGGGGGAGCTCCCCAGGCCCTCACATCACCCCCACCCCAGAGTCTGTTAGAAAGGGTTAGAAAGAGGGCGAAAGATGCTGTGTTCCTAAGCGTAGGGAAGGGACTTGGAACAGCCGTGCGGGTGCGGACGGCGCTGCCCTCTCTGCCTGGCTGGCCGCACCGGTCTGCCTGCCTCTGCCCGTGAGTCTGCGCCTCACGATGGGGAGGCAGCTGATTCCCGCTTTGCTGAATCAGAGTTCCAGGGAACTCACAGAATCCCGCCCAGTGAGCCAGTGGCAGAGCTGGGATTCAAACCACCACATCTGTCTGTCTGTCTGTCCGTGCCCACAGCGTTCCTCTGCCTGCTCCCCCCAGCCACTGCCAGCATCACTGGCACCCCCTGAACGCCCCTCGCTTCACTAGCAGTCGACTACTGGGTCCCGTGGCCCAGCCCGCCATCCCCCTCGCTCTGGCCCACGCCGGGACCCCGTGCCTGCTGCTCAGGGTGGCAAGAACGCGGCAGAGAGACCTGAGTCCCTGAGGGCTGGGACTCCCCAGGAAGAATCATGAGCACGCGGCAGGAGAGACAGCTCATCACCATGCTTTCCTGAAAAGACACCTGGACCAATTTCACAGAGCTCAGAGTCCTGCTCATTCTGCTGAAAGTCTCGTAAAGGTGGCAGCGGCAGGTAACGGCGATCAGGCTCTTCTGTGGGCCACCGGGCGCTGTGCAACCCACAGCCCAGGGGGCCCCGTGGGACCTGTGGGCCCCAGGCAAGCGGCAAGTCTCCACGCGGAGAGGGGAGTTTTCAATCCCCGGCAGACCCGCGGCCTGTGCTTCTCAGCTTTCATCCCAGCCCAAATGCGCCTGGGAGCTAAAATTAGGGGCAGGCTGGTCCCCAGCCTGCGCTCTGTCAAGGAAGAGCGGAGTGCTGCTCAGATGCCACCCAGAGCATCTGCTTCCTGTCCCCTGCTCACAACGTGCTTTAAACGGAGCCGTCAAAATTCACTGCCACGTTCCTATGAAATGACAGCGTCCACGGCCACTGCGCTAGCATAGCCTGCGTGCTGGGCTGCGTCCGCACGTGTCCTGAACACACCCAGCAGGTGGGCAGAGGCAGCCGACACCGGGATCCGAGACCACACGTGTGGCCGTGCATGTTACGCTGCAAAGCCCGTCGCTTCCTCCAGGCTTGGCCATCCAGCCCGTCGGCCACACCAGATGCCCGTGCGTCGCTCCACACCTCCTGTCCCCGGCAGACTCCCAGCC
>NW_011889450.1:126949-129083 GCF_000151845.1 Pteropus vampyrus
CGACCTCACCAGGGCTATCGGGAGCTGGTAGCACTAATTCTCCAGCTCCTGAGACAGGCAGAGCAGGGTGTGGGGGCCAGTTGGACCTCAGGGTTCAGTTCAGTCCTCGCCGAGAATGCTGAGTGGGTGCAAGGGTCAGAGCCCCATGACCCCCACGGCCTGGTGGAGAGACGGACTCATAAACAGTTACGGTGCGATCGATCAACAAAACCACTGACCCATGGACGTCTACGAGGCAGGATGTCCCACTCTCGAAAATAATGAAACAAACCACAGTTCCTTTCAAAAGCAAGACCCCATAGGCCAGGTGCCCGAGATGGAGCCGAATTTTCTGGGGAGGGGAAGAGCAGGTCCCAGCACCTCCCACAGGCCTGCTGTTCCGAGCGTGCTGGCGAGCGTGTCTGCCACAGCCCAGACCCAGAGTCTTCCTTCACCCCACAGGGACGCTGTCCCCACAGGGACAGATGAGACCCTGTGGCTCGAGCCAGGCTGAGTCTGGCCCATGTCACACAGGACTGAAGCGTGGAGGGCAGCTGGCAGCATCCCTCCAGGTGGCTTTATGGGCCAAAGGGCTCCCCCACGGCTACCTCCTGGAGGGCATGACAGAGGCAGATGTGTCACCCAAATAATGGCGCCCGTCAACCTGCAGTTTGTGGTGTGTGGATTTCCGGCCATCTGCGTCCACTCCCACGTAAGGAGGGCGTGTCTCTGAACCGGTGTCCTGCAGCTGCCAGGACAAGTCGCCACCACTCAGCAGCTTCCAGCCCAGAAACGCATCCTCTCCCAGCCTGCGGACCGGAAGCGTGAGATCCAGGGGTGGCAGGGCGGTGCTCCCTCGGGGGTGGCCCTTCCCGCCTCTCGCAGCACCTGGGGGCCGCAGTGTCCCCGGGCAGTGGCCGCGCCCCCGTGATCTGCCTCTGTCCCCCTCGGCCTCCTGCCCTCTGCGTATCCGCGGGCCCCGTGTCTGAAGCTGCCTTCTCTCTCGCGAGCAGGCCTGCTACTGGCTTTTGGGCCCACCTTCATCCGGTACGACCTGATTTCAACTGAACTCATTAAATCTGCAAAGAGCTCAATTCTAAATAAGGTCACATCAGATCTGGGTAAACATGCGTTTTTCGGGGTGGAGGGGACATTATTTGGCCCAGTGAAATCTCCTGGGAATGTGAACAGCGAGGGAGGGGGCTTTGGGTGCTCTTCTTGGGTGCTTGCGCTTCCCGACCGCTTTTGTGCCATTTCGGGGAAGACCAAATACTACCCCTCTATTAAGAAAAAACAAATAAATATTAATTTTTTGATGAAGAGTAAAATTATTTCAAGTCCCAAACGAGAAGGGACGTTCCCACTCCCGAGAATGTTGACATAAATCCCGGCGAGTCCACCCAAGAGGAGGTGACCAGCTCGTGGTTCAAGAAAGCTTGGTGCCTTGTCACCGTGGTCACCACTGCCACCCAGATGAGGTCCTGGCAAATACACACACGGAGCTCGGGGGGACAGGACGAGGGAGCAGGCTGAGCTGGCTGGCAGCTCAGAGTCGGCTTGCAGTGGCCCAAATCCACCTCAGACTTGTCCCCAAGTGGGCGCGCTTAAGGCCAGAGGTGGGGGTGGAGGTACAGACGCCAAGTGCAGCCACAGATCACTCTTCAGGCACGGCAAGGGAAGGCCCTTCTGGAAAGGGGGTGCAGAAGGGCACCCCGAGGAGGGACGGGACCCTTGTCTTCTGCACATGGTCTCTCCCCCTGCCCTGGCGGCCCTCTCCAGGAGGGGACAGCAGTATAGGCCACACTCGGCTCTGTTTTCGCAGAAGTGCAGAAGCTCGGTCCACCCTCAGCTCTCGGAAACCCCACCCTGGGTGTTCCGACCCAGCTCCAGAAACCTGCACGCTCTCGGCGACCCGCTGGAAAGGAAGGGCGGCCGGCTCTGTGGCCGGATGCCAGCCGGCGCCCCTGTGGCCCTGGCTGTTTGCACAGCAGGCTCCGCTGCTGGTCACCGACTTCATTACCAGGGATAATTAAAAACGGCCTGCCCGTCGCTCTCCTCCGCCCCAATCCAATTGGGTCACGTGAACAAAGGGCTCTGAGGAAACCAGCAAGGTTTCTGAGCCCTGGGCTAACGCTGTGGCCGCTGAGGGTGAGCC
>NW_011889450.1:130575-134962 GCF_000151845.1 Pteropus vampyrus
GTGCATGTGTGTGCGTGTGCGTGTGTGCCTGCGTGTGCTGCGTGTGTGCGTGGGTGGGATGCTTTGCCAGGTTATTTAACTGCTTTATCTTTTCTAACCCGCTCCCCTCCCCTCCTTCACCGTAACTGTGGGTCGAAGCTGTATTCCGGCCAAACCGTCGCCGGTTAAGTCACCAACAGCATCTCCCCCTCACTCCCTTCCTTCCTTCTCTCCTTCCCCCCATCCCTCCATCCATCTACACATCCATCCAACCATCCATCTGTCCACTCGTCCGCCCTTCCTTTCCTTCCTTCCTTCAACAAATAGTGAAGGAGCAGCCCCTGCATGGTGCTGGGCACTTGGGATGTTGTCATGAACAAAATGGCCTTCGAGCAGCTCGTATTCCCATGGGGACAGGTGACAGCCTGTAAAGAAAGCGGGTGTGTCAATCGTCCCGTAATTTCTCTTCGTTAAGAACTCCCGTTTCTCCAGAGCCTGAAGTGTGGCTCGGACGCCCCAGAACTCGGGAAGACGACAGACCAGCCGCCCCGCAAGCTGCTGGTACAGACGGGGCAGTGCTGGCCCTCTGGTTCCACCGTGCACAGGGGACGGTGCTGACATCTCACATAGAAGGTGACAGACACTGCCAGGCATCTCAGTCAGGCCCCAGGTCACCAGACCTGCCACTCACCACTGGAATGTCACAGTTAACAGCAAGCCACCCATTCAGCCTTTTCTTAGATTTCAAAATAAATGCGTCCCTAATCTGTTCATGTGTTTTACTCCCCCATACTGTCCTTCTGACATGGGTCGCGAAGGACTAATGCTTTCAAAACGAAGCGAAGCCCGGAAGCTCCGAGGCCTCCGACATGTGCTAGGATGGGAGTCGGTGTTTTCCGACGTCCTGCAGTGTGGAAATGAGGTCTGAACACGCGGTGTAATAACCGTGCCTCCCGACAGGGAAAGCAAGTCCCAGCCGACCTGCACCCGGACTCAGGTCAAAACCCATGATTTCAATCAAAGTTCTCATCAAAAGTCTTACTTGGTGGAGAGCAGGTTTTCCAGATTAAAATCGGTGTTCACAAAACCTGCACAAACCCCCGTCCCGGACGTGACTGCGCCGAGTCGGCCTCTCCTACGACTCTGCAGCTCGGAGCGAAGGACGCGGGTCAGAATCTTCCCGCCAGGCGCAAACGCGGCGCCCGCCTCACGCTCCTCGCGACGAGCTGCGGGGGCCGGTGCAAACCCGCGGCCAAAAGGGTCAGCGAGCGGCAGCTACGTGTCCATCACCCACCCAGAAACTCGGCTGCGGGCCGACTGGGTGCCAGGCACGGGGTCGTGGTGGGGAACGAGCCAGACACGGTCGTTGTCCTTAAAATCACATAGCAAGCGAGCACACAAATCAACAAGTGCCCCAATCTGGACGCGAGGTGTGTGATTGACAGGCAGCTGTGGTCACCAAGGACAGGGCGGGGCCCGCTTTGGGTACAGTGGTCTCAGGGCAGAAGGGACGCGGGTGCGGCTGCCCGTCGCAGGGAGGCAGAGAGCCGGGGGGAGCTGGCCGCACGGCGCGTCCGGGACGGAGGGGCCTGGCGCCAACGAAGTGTTTCGGTCGGGGCTGGAGTTGGGGTTGGGGGTGACGCCACGCAGTTTCGGGTTTGGTCCGTCTTCCGGCTGCTGGGTGGAAGCGAGTGGCGGGTGGAAAGGATGAAGGCAGAGCCCAGCTGAGAGGCTACTGCACTGGTCTGTGCACAGGATGACGGAACGTGGGCCTCAGGGGGACGGTGGGGATGGAGCAAAGTGGGACATGTCAGCTGGACTGTGGATGCTGCAGCCAGGACGGGCCTGGCCGACGCGCTGGACGTGGGGTAATGGAGCGGGGACAACCGCGGACGACACTCAAGTTTCCAGCTCAGCAGGGCCTCGGGTCAGACGGGGTGGCCCCTGGTCGGTCACCCACTGGGACGCACTCCATCGGTGACACCTCTCCCTGTGAACTCTGCCCTGTCAACTGTCTCAGCTGGTCCGGGCCCCTGACCTGAGCGGATGCCACACACCCAGGCCATTGAACGCCTGGCGGTCCTGGACGAGTCCTGCATGTCTCCGGCTCGGTACCCCAGATGCCAGCGAGCTGCCCGTACCCCGGACACCGGCGAGCCGCCCCGGCCCACGCTATGGAAACACAAACCCTTTCTCCAGGGCTTCGCCACCTGCTGTGACACCAAAGCTTCGTTTCCAGGGTCCCGGTGAAGGTGCGATTTAGTCTAGAGTGACGTGGGCTGGCGAACACACCTGTGGCCGGCCTTTGACACCGTGGGCTGGAGCCATCCATCGTGGGGAAGGGCACTGGGCACCCTAGGCTCGTAGGCTGGAGTCCTCAGGACGTGGCCTTATTTGGGAACGGGGTCCTTTCAGAGGTGATCGAGTTAGCACGTGCTCACCAGGGAGAGAGCAGGCGGCCGTGACCGTGAGGACCCTGCCCTGCGTCCTTGGTCGTGGACCACCGGCCCCCAGAGCTGAGCCGACCGGCCTCTGCTGTTTCGGCCCCGACACCGGCCAGCGGCTCCTCACTGCAGCAGCCCTGACGGACGGGGACGAGGAACCGCGGGGAAGACGCGCTAGCAGCCCGTCCTGGCCGCTCGCTACAGACCACTGGGACCCTGCCCAGGGCCACGTCGTGCCCAGATGTCCCCTTCCGCCCTCGAGCTCTGGTCAGAGAGGAGGCGAAGGGAAGAGGCTTCTGAGGGGGCCTCCGGCGGAAAGTGACCACCGGCTCTGCCACTAGGACACTCTGCGGGGACACCGGGGGTGGGGGCGGGGCTGTGGGAAGGAAAAGGCGGAGGGAAGGACTCGGGACAAGAGAAAAAAAAGCCAAAGCAGCTAAGAAAGGAGCGAGCCTCAGGGGGTCTGGAGACGGTCTGGTCTCGCAGAGTCCAGGGCAAGTCCGCTGTGAGCTCAGCAGTGTCCACCAGGGGGTGAGGGTGGCTCGGGCTGGGTCCCTCAGGTCAAATGGGGAAGCTGAGGCCCAAGAGGGTGTCCTGGGCACGGTCTCCCAGTGACCTGGGGAATCCTCAAGGAAAGCCGGCCGGCGTGGGGCAAGGTCTCGACCCTCGCAACGGGCTGAATGCGTCCCCCCAAGCTCTTGCTTTGACACCCTCATCCCACAGTGACGGTACTTGGAGGTGGGCCCTTCGGGGCAGTTAGGTCACGAGGGTGGAGCCCTGATGCGTGAGATTAGACTCCTCGTATGAAGAAACCGGGTGGCCAGCCCGTTCTCTGCCCACCGTGTGAGGCACAAGAAGGGGGCATTCTGCACCTCAGGAAGAGAGGACTGTCACCAGAACCCCGTCACGCCGGCACCTCGACCCCAGACCCCCCCGCCCCCACACAGCGAGAAATGAGCTTCTGTTGTTTATGACTCACCCAGACCGGGCACTCGGTCCTGCCCACTGAGCTAAGGCGATCCTCTTTCGAGACCGCAGGAGTGGGTTCAGGGGTGCGGCGCGGATGGGGGGGGCCTGTGAGATGCCAGGGGAGGCCGAGGGTCAGCCCCGCTATGAAGGACACGCCCAGCGTGCCTCTGTGTCACCTTTCCAGAAAGTCGGCCGTGATCCGCTCCACCCCTCAGGGACGCCGGCACCCGTGGGGGCCGCGAGTGGCCAGCTTTCACGGCCGGGTAGGGCCGCTGTTGACAGGGACAGACAAGCCAGAGAACTGCTTCTGCTGGGGTTTCCCTGGGTCACCCGTGCCGCCTGGGGCACCTCAACAGCACGCGGCTTCGGCAGAAAGGACAGTGTCCTTGCAAACAGAGCATGAACCCCGGCAGAATTCTCACCGGGGTGTGGAGGGGTCCGGGCAGTGGCAGAGGTGCGCGGCCCTCGCCGTCCGTTTCCGCCCTGTGCCCCCGCGGAAGAGCCCGTTTCCCGGGGTTGACTCTCCCCAGGCGTCCTCCGTGGAGCCACCAGCCCCGGCCGGGCAGCCTTTCCGCCTTCTCTCCCCGCCCAGGGACCTGCTCACAGGTGAGGGCCACCTCGCCTCACGGTGAAGCAAAGGTGCCCACACAGCCTGGGGACGTGCTCCCCAAGCAGACCAGCTGCACTCGGGAGACCCAGAAGCACGTCCCCAAGGAAACGCTTTCACAGGTGTCCCTAGAGGCAGCCCCTTGTGGATGCATGGCTGGGCCCCAGGACGTCTCCAGGTGAGACAGCGGGGCCCGCCGGCCACCCCTGGACCCCCTCTCCCTCCAACTGCCGCAGGAGCTGGGAAAAGGCCGATGCACAGCGCCCCGTGAGAACCAGGGGGAGCAGGTGCCAGGGGCCAGAGGGAGGTGAGCAGACCAGGTGTGCCCCACAGGAGGGTGGAGGCAGGTCCCCGGGGAGGGGGCCCCCAGCTGCCCGCAGGGCCTGGA
>NW_011889450.1:136872-142532 GCF_000151845.1 Pteropus vampyrus
GTGAACGTGGAGATGGTCGGCCAGCTCTGCCGACACCTCGACCTTGGGCTCCCAGCCTCCAGGCCTGGGAGACGGTGAACGTCTGTGGTGAACAGCAGCCCGAGCTGACCACTATGCCCAGACCGGTCCCCTAGACTCGCGGAATCCAGGGGACCTGTGCCCACAGGCCCGGATGCACAGTCCTGCGATTATTAAATCTGTCGGGACTGGCACGTCACGCATCTCACAGGGGACGAGCAATGCTTCCAGACCAGGCCGCTGGGAGGGGCGGCAACATTTTGGGGGCAAAGCCGTGTGGGCACTTTTCCATCTGCCCCGGCCTGCCTCTCCCTCCGGCCAGGCCCCAGGGTGCCAGGCGTCCTGTCTGCCCGTGTGTGGGGCGTGACAGGGGTCATGAGCAGAGGTCCTCCCTAGAGCAGGTGGCCTGGGCTCAGAGACTGCGGGCATGTCACCTCCCTGAGTCACCCTCTCTGCTAGAGCACCTGCATACAGCACTGACTGCGGCCCCCTGGCGGGGTACGCGCATGGTGGCTGACCTCCCAGTGTGGCACCCCTCCCCCCTGCCCGAAACACACCAGACCCCTCCTCCCAGAAGCCAGAAGCCGCCGTATGGCCCACTGGGCTCAACAGTGTCCCTCCAAGTTCACGTCCACTGGACCCTGTGAATGGGACCCCACCTGGAAGTAGGGTGTCTGCAGGTGTGACTAGCGAAGACGAGGTCACACTGAGGTAGGGTGGCCCCACAGCAATGACCGGTGCTTCCACGAGGAGGGGATGCCCGGGGCCGCCTGGAAAGGCTTTGCGGCCAGCGGAACAGCAGAGTCCGAGCACCGGGAGCCCCAGAGCCTGCGGCACACGCGGCCAAGGGGTCCAGACGAGGCCGCACCATCGTGCCTTGTGGTCGCGGTCCCAGGGAGCTGGGCCAGGACCCACACTGCCGGGACACAGAAGGAGGACATGGCGGAGCCGGCAGGTAGGAGGGGCGGGGCAGGCGGGGCAGGAGTGACCTCGGGAGGTCACGGGCTTCTGGCCCTGCAGCCAGAAGCGAGACAGGGAAGAAGGGGCATCGCCGGGGGGAGGTGGCGTGTCATTTTTCGAGGGCCGCCCTGACGACGCCCCACGGACGGGACGTAACCAACAGAGATCGGTTCTCTCGCGGTCCTGGAGGCTGCACGTGCAGGGTCAGCCGGTCGGCTGCTTCCGAGGGCTGAGAGGGGCATCTGCCCCCCGGCCTTTCCCGCAGCTTCTGCGGTTTGTTGGCAACGTGCGGTTGCTCAGCTGGGGGGAGCTTTGCCCCGACCTCTGCCTCCATCTCCACGAGCCGTTCACCTGCGTGCACATCTGTCCCCCTTTTCACAAGGACAGTCACGCTGGACGAGGGCCTGCCCTAGTGACCTGACCTGATCGCATCTGTAGTGACGAGGCCACACTCTGTGGTTCTGGGGGTTAGGTCACCAACACGTGAATTTTGGGGGACACAATTCAGCTCACGACAGTTGGGACCTTGGAGTCAAGGGGTCTGGGCTACCTGGGAGGGTGGATCCTGCAGGAGGTGGGCGTGAGGCTCCCAGCAGAGGACAGGGGACAGTTCTACGAGCCACCAGCACAGCGGTGCTAGGGAGCAAAGGTGTGTGCGTGGGGGGGCGGCACAGAGTGAGGGCATGGTGGGACCTCGGGGGCACCCACTCCTTGCTGGGGTGTCCTGCACAGCCCGTCCACGGCACCCTCCTCGCACTGAGGCCATATCTGTCCCGCGAGGCTGAGGGTGCCCGGCTCTGCAAGGGGGACACACTGCAGATTCCATCACAGAGCTGGGGGGCCCGGCCGAGCCCCATGATCAGTCACAGAGGACGCTACAGGCGACGGGTGAATAACCACACGAAGCAGGGTGAGGAAAAGCCGCAAATGGCCTCCAGTCAGTCCAGGCCAAGTCTGCCCGCCAACGAGGCGGGAGAGCGCTCTCGCTTCGGAGATTTCCGTTTTTTGAACGAAGGATGTGATTCCGGCCTCCGTGTTGGCGGCGTGGGGCTCGGCTTGAGCGGGGTGGGGCGCGGGGTGGGGCGCGGGGTGGGGCACGGCGCTCCCTGCCTGGAAGCTGGCGGGGGAGGCGGGGTCCGCGGAAAGGGAGGGAACAGCACGTGCGTGAAGAGGAGAGACAAGCAGGAGAGGCTGTGAGGGGGGCTCGGCGGGGCCGGAAGTGGGAAGGGACGAGGAACCTTCTGGAAGGGCATGGCGGGCGAGAACGGTGAGTGGCTGCATGGACAGGAGAGAAAGCTGCCCGCGCAGGCGCCCTCACGGACCACGGTCACGGTGCACGGGGGCCACGCGCCACGTAGGGCGGGTGACCTGCCCCGCACCACATGACACCAGCTGTCGGTGGGTCCTCTCCAGGCCGACAGCTACTGACCCCTTTACATTTCCAGCCTGGCCAACCAAAAACGGATTTGGAGCAGTTCTTACCGCTCCTTGTCTTCACGGTCATGGGTCCCCTGCCCGGTCACGTCACCCTTAGCCTGGGGAAAGACCTTGGGGTCTCTCGGCTGGGAGGAAGGAAGCCCACAGTGCCCGGGGAGCCCCACTTCTGGGCCGGGTGGGCACATGTCCACTCTTTATCCCCTCTGAATCCCCCGCTCAGCCCGAAATGTTAAAAAAGGTTGGGGACGGTCACAGGTGCCTACAGAAAGGGGAGGGATGAAGCGGGCCCCGAGCCCGTCTGGTAGCTCTGCCCCACTGGATGGGGCCCCGAGGGAGGTGAAACCCGCATCTTGGACCAGCACAGTTCTCAGGATGATGCCTGCGGTCCCCAAGACAAAGAACCATCGCCATGACAACTGTGACATCCCAGAACTTGGGGACTATTCTGAGACACTACGCCACGAGCTTGACTTTTAAATGAATTTGACACGATTTGCTTTGAAATCGTAAAAATTCTCCGACAAAACCAGTGAGCACCAGGTGGAGGGGACACGTACAAAAGCCCGCGGGAGCGACATGTGCTTCTGACACAAGGGGACGCAATGGCTGGAGACACTGTTAATGGGATAAGGACACGGGAACGGCTGGGTTTGGGCTGAGAGTGGACGGGATCCGTAACCCTTCAGCCAACAGCTCGGGGCAGGTGGAAGACGTCGCCGCCACCTGGACCACTTCAAGAGGGTGACGCGGGCAGAACCACCTGGGACATCTGTCTACTTCAGTCACGGCAGAGAAGCGGACGGAGGGCAGTGGACGGAGGGCAGCGCCCGCAGCGCCCACAGCGGCCACCTGAAGCAAGTCCCGCACCGTCCGTAGAGGAGGACCCCCCGCCACGCGCACGCCCTCCGCGCCTCCCCGACTCCTTCCCGGTTCTCAGAACCCCCGGCTGTGGTTTAGGAACGTCTCGTGGGACGACGGTACGAAACGGTGACGCCAACGAGGACACAAAACTGGGTTTGCCGGCACGCTGGGCGAACCGTCCTCGGTGACGCTGGGCGGTCAGCGACGGAAGCACATGTGACGAGAAGGATGCCACGGTCCGGCGGGGGCGGGGGGCGGGTCCGACAACGGCGCGGTCCCCACGGGACAGAGAACACGGGTCTGTGCACCTTGACCCCATCCAGCGGGGCGTCCGCTCCGCACCGGGCGCTGTTAGACACCTCACGACCGAGGCCTCGTTTCTAATCGCGGGCAGCTCCAGCTCTGAGACGCGGCAGCGAAATTCCAGCCGAGACGAGCCAGCTCGCCGAGCAAGCACCCAGAGGCACGGCGACCTTTCACGGCGGCCCCAGGCACGGCCACCCCAACGCCCTGACTGCCTCTCAGCCTGGCCCATCTGGACACTGACAAAGGCCCTCACTACCCAGGCCTGGGGGATGCCGGAAGGACTCGGACCTTCCGTACCATCTCTTGGTGGAGGTAGGGAGGCCATCTGTCTGTCTTGGAGCCGTCCAGCTGGCCGAGTGCCATGGAACCCGATGAGACTCTAGCAAGTGGGACACGCACGGCCCCAGGGAGGAACGAGCGAACGCTGCTGCCTGCCCCCGGCCACACGATTTTGTCTTATCTCTTTCTCACTGATGCTGCATTTCCATCCTGGGCACCAGAACGCGTATTGATAATCGCAAGGAAAAGAGCGAAACGTGGTGTCCTTAAGGCATTTTTCTCCCCCTTCTAGAGCACGTCCACATGGAATTTATCTTCCGCTGGCTGGACAACTCCGTGAGAAGGCAGAAGATGCCGCGGACAGAGCCAGGAGCCCTGGGCTTGAACCCTGACCTCACACCCACAAGCAGGACGGGGTCGTGGGTTAAGGCGCCGAGCTTTCTGAGACAAACCTCTACGGGACCGTCTACCGTGCTCCCCAGCCCCTGTCCCCTGTCCTTCTGGACCTGCCTTTGACGTAGCCGCCTTCCCCCGTCACACTGGCTGCAGGATGACCACGTGACCTAGAAGCAGCCGCTGGCCAACAACTGGCTGAAGGCACCGCGATTTCAGGGGAGGGTCCCGGTTCCCGCCCTCAGCCCCAGCTCTGGTGTCTCCTTGCCAGCTCTCCCTCGGAAGGCCCCGACAGACCCCCAACGGCCTGGTCAAGGGCTACCTATTGTCCTTTACCGGGCAATGCCCCATCTTGGTGGCCTCGTGGATCAGGGCAGCCCGTGTGCCTGATGGCCTCAGGGACGAGGGTGCCCACTGAAGTCTACGCTTTGTGCCTGGACCTGGATGACTGTGAACCTGGGACTTGTCCCCCTCAGAAGCCGAGACGGGCGATTCTCTCTCCTTCTGACAACTGCCGCCAGCTCGCTCGCTTCTCGACACGTCCCTTCTGGCTCGGCTAAAATTGGCACCACGTACGCACGTGTGTGAGTTCTTCTGTCTCTAAGACCTTCTTAAAGCCTATCCACTCGCGCTCACTCAAACCAGAAAAGAACCCCTTCTGCAATCGACCGCATTCCACCCTGAGTCTGCCGAGCCCCCAGCCCCTTCCGTGGGGCTCAGATACCCGCAACCCCAGTAAGATCTTCGAGGAAGGATGCTTCGTTCTTGGTTTGGGTCGGGGCTCAGCTCTGATCCGAAAAGGATGCTGGATGCAGCGGTGGCGGGCGGGGGCGGGCAGCGGGGCCTGCGCCCGTCCCGGAGGGATGCAGGGGCCGGCTGGCCCAAGACCACGCGGACGGGAACCCACGTCCTCCCTGCACTTGGCTTCATGCTTTTCCCCCGGGTTCCACGACCAGCTGCCTTGGCGTCTTAACGGAGGTCGGGCTTCCTGCCATTGTTTACCGACGCCAGCACGCACGCTACTGGGGGTACGCGGTGAAGCCTAGAAACCTCAGGGTGAGTGAATTTTCCCAAAGGCCACGCAGGGCTTTGCCAGGCTCACTGGGGGGTGATGGGTCCTTGCGGCAGGACACCGGGGAGGGACCCGATCCAGGCCTCGTTTGGGGTCCTGCAGTGGCTCCCGGTGCCTGGGTCAGGGACACCACAAGGGAGTTCACAGAGGAGGGGTCAGGGCAGGGCACAGCCCACATGGATGCCAGCAGCCTCCCCGGAACAGGAAAGGAAGCTTCTGGCATTCGAGGGCAGCCAGATGTCGTCGCGAGGCGGCCGCCCGCCAAGTTCCGCAGGCTGGCATTCCGCCTGCTCTGTCGTTCACTTGGCGACCGTGTGCTGTGCAGCTCTCCAGG
>NW_011889450.1:142752-145020 GCF_000151845.1 Pteropus vampyrus
TGGGGGGCCACGGGGTCCTCAGGCGCCTGGGGGGTCTACAGGACTTCAGTCAGCTGGGGGGTTCACGGGGTTCTCTGTCACCTGGGGGGGCCACAGGACTTCAGTCAGCTGGGGGGTTCACGGGGTTCTCTGTCACCTGGGGGGGCCACAGGACTTCAGTCAGCTGGGGGGGTCACGGGGTTCTCCGTCACCTGGGGGGGCGCAGGGTTCTTGGCGGTGCCTGGCCAGCAGGGAGGGCCGTCTGGTCTCGCCTTGGTCTCTGTCCCCACAGGCTGGGGTCCCCCTAAGTCAGGGCAGCCTGGCGAGGACACCTGTCCCTCTGGATCACAGTTTCCACCTGCAGAACGTGGGGGCCGACGGGGTCCTGCAGCTTCCTGGGGTCAGTCCCGGGGCGGCCTGCATCCTGGTGTGGTCTGGAAGACCCTAGGCCGTCCCGTTTGCACTCTGAGTCTGGGTGGTTCTGGGGTCCCCAGCCGTCACCCCCAAAAGCAATGACCTCTACCGCTTTCACAGTGAAATCTTAAAACGGCGGCTGATCTCTAGGGAGCCCAGACTGTCCCTCTCAGGAGACCCCACGAGGCTTTCTCCCCGGAGGTGGGAACTAGGGGTGCGTGCCGGGTCCCAGAACTTGGGGACCCTCTGTCTATGGCGAAAGTCTCCATGGCTAAAAGGAAGCTTGGCAGCCTCGCACGGAAGGACACACCAAGGACCAGAGTTAGCGGCACGGAGGGGGAGGGGGTGAGCCGCAGGGGACGGAGGGCCTGCCTCCCCAGGGACACTGGCCCAGGGGACGGGCCTGCGGGGAGGGCCCAGGGGAGCCCGGAGGCAACGCCCCCTCAGCCATGGGGAGCAGACCGATGCACTCCTCCCGCTCCGGGCAGCAGGGGAACTGGGGTTCCCAGATAAAATGCCCCAGAGGAAGGACTGTGACGGGAGTGGCCGAGGACAGCACTCCCGGGCCCCAGCTCCTGGCCGCAGGTCCTGAGGTGGGAGCCCGCGTCTGGGGGTGGACAGGAGACAGGGCGGGGTGGGGGCGGGGTGGCGGTGAGGAGGCGGGTTGGGGCTGAGCCTGCAGAGCCAGAGCCCACTGGTAAAGTCAGCCGGGAGCACCGGGGTGGGGCGGGGTGCAGGGGACAGCAGGCGTCCCCAGGGCCCTGCTGGAAGGCTGGGTGGCTTGTCCTCCCCTCTTTCTGAGCCGGGGGAGGGCACTGCTGGCCTGGCCCCGGGAGGCAGGACGGCAGGTGGGCAGCAGACCGCCCGGACTCCTGCTAGCAGGGAGGGGAGGAGGCAGCTTGTCTGAGGCCCGAGGGAGGGTCCGGGAACTAGAGGTGTCCAGGAGATGCGCACAGGGCGAGGACGGCCCTGTGAGCAGAGAGGCAGTGGCCCCGGAGCCAGGGGCCTCGGTCCGAACCCCAGCTCCCCATCACTGTGACCCCGACACGTGCCATGCTTCTGAGCTCTGGAAGCCCCACGCTTCTGACCTGCAGTGGGGACGGTCTGCAGGGCTGTCACTGCAATGGGATGAAAGCACCTGTTGCCGCTTCCTCCAGGAAGCCCTCCTGGCTCTACAGCCCCTAATGCCGACGTCGGCCGCCCGCTCCCTCCCTCAGACACAGACGGTCCCCTTCTGCAGGGAACCGGTGGTCACGGTGAGGGGAGAGGGCGTGGGGTGAGGAGCCAGCACCCAGGCCGGAGGACAAGGGCACGGCAGGTGTGTGGGAGGGATAGCACACCTTCTGTGAGCAGGATGGGGCTGCAGGGCCAGGGAGCCCAGGGCCCAGCTCAGCGCCTCCCGCCTGCCATCCAGGCTCAGCCGCAAGGAGGAGGACGATGGGCGACAACCAGCCTGGACTGGGGAGCCGTGGGGGTGGGGCTGGGCGAGGAGGGTGGCCCCGGGGGAGGGAGGAGCGGGCAGGAGGAGGCGCGGACCAAGGCGAGGACGACGTGGCGAGGGCGGACGGCGCCCCGGCCTGGGCACAGGGGACACGCCCACCACACGCCACATGCCTCGCCCTCTGCAAGGGGCCTGCGCCCACCAGCCCAGTGCCTGGACTCTAGCCCCCCCACACGCAGAGGGTCCCAGGTAAGAGTGGGTGCCGAGGCGTGGCGAGGGGTCCCGTGGCGCTCACGATCGGCGCCCCGGCTCCGGCGAGCCGCCTCCCTGGGGGTGAGGGCAGGTGCAGTGTCCAGTCCGCCCGCCACCTGTGCCCCAGGCACAAACCCCGATGCCTCCCGGGGCTTCGGGGCTGTGCCAGTAAGTGGTGGGCG
>NW_011889450.1:146495-155483 GCF_000151845.1 Pteropus vampyrus
CCGCTCAGGCTGCCGCGCGTGCTAGGGCTTTATTCTGCCTCCCCCCCTCTGCAGGCTGCTCTGAAAATATTCTCTGGGAACCCAGACGACAGCTGTGCGATCGCCGCATAACTCCGGATAAAATACCAGCCTGGCTTTCCTTGGGGAGGTTCATTCTTAACGCTCACGAAGGGGAGCCTGGACGAGGCCGACCCAAATCGATCCCATCTAATGAGATGAAACAGGTTATTAGGATTTGGGGTTTTCCCCAGGATCTGCTGGTTGCACTGGCAAACACAAAGGATGCCATGTTTACTTAACATCATCGGCTGTGTTTCCTGGTAAGTAGCCCCTTTCCCAGTCAAAACGCCAGGAACACTGAGGATTTCTCTCAAATCAGATCTATTTTATTTCACAGCAGGTGATATCTACCAGAAAGGAATTTATTTATTTTTTTTTTTAAAAGAATCATCACTCAGCGTTGGCATGGTTTTTACATCCTCACATACAGAGACATACACACACACACGTGCACCCCAAATAGTGCATTAACAAATCTGTTTGAACACACCACCCTCTATCCATCATCTATACGTCTCCAAAGCATAATAACCCAACACTCGGTCCTGAAACCTAGCAACAGTAACCAAGGACCCTTAGCTGGCTAATCAGACAACCCAACCCACACATCAGCTCAATGTGCTTCATTTTAAGAAACAAAAACCTCTCGCTTCTCTCTCTCTCTCTCTCCATAGCTGCAGAAGGACAAGAGTCATGAACACAAACCTTGCTCGGATGAAGAGGAACAACCCATGTCATTTAATCCATCTGACTGTGCATCTCCCCGCAAAGCCGGGCGAAAATTGGGAAAAATAGGTTATCCCAGTGCAAAGCTTATCAGCTTGCAACATGCTTGATATTTGCACGACTGTTTCGGACGCGCGCTCCCCAGCTCCCCAAGAGCCTTGCTTTGGGGGACCTCCATCCTACAGAAGCCATCGTAAACACACTATGGCAAAGCTTTTAAGACCCGCTGGGCTCATGTACTCAGCCACAGCTAAACGCCGGCCGACAGCAAGCGGGGATTAACTTCGGTGTCCACGGTCGCTTTTAAATCATCACTTTCTCCGAGTGGGCAAATAAATCCACCAAACGGAGGTCACGTTTAATTTTTTTTTAAAGAGGAAGGAGTTAAAAATAAACAAAAGAACCACGGCACACATGCTGGCCGGATTGCGAGCAGAGCATTTCACGACAAGATGTAATCTCTCTTTTAAAGAGATAGAGTTGGATCCACACGGCATCCCCAGACCCCACCGGCCTCGGAGCCCCCACCGACCGCCTCGCTGAGATTCGGCGTGTTTACTGTCCCCACTCCCCTGTGACACAGAGCCACGTCGCAGCATCTTAAGTGCCCCGATTTATTGCGCGCACATTCTGTCTCTAGAAAACAAAGGTGCCTGTCAGTCGGAGGCAGAGGCTGTTGGATCTTTTAAAGGGACTTTTTTCAGGAAGGCGTCCCGTTGGCTAGGCTGTACGTGGGAGGTCGGGAAAGTGTGCGGTGTCTGAGTGTCCTCACGCGGAAGCATCCACCTCGCCCCCACGCCACCCCCCCTCGGCGTGGACTTCGGGGGCCCTTCCGGCACAGCGCTGTTTGGAAACGTGACCCAACACGATCTAGGCAAAGATAATCTCACCTTCATCTCCTCTGGGTTCAGAATCCTGACGTGTGAGGCTGGGTGCTCCCAAATGGTGTCCCAGCCCCACTAAGTGTCTGCTGGACGGAACTCATCTCGGGTTCCCTTGCCACGGAGCCAAGGGCCAGCAGCCTCTGGCTCAGGATGCAACCCCAGTCCATGTTTCTTCCATGCTGTGGTGCAGCTGGAGGTCAAAGTTTGCTGACCACCATAAAGAAGGAACACGGCACCCACTCCACCCCTCCCCCACCCAAATTCCTGAGGTCCAGACAGCAGACAAAGGGCTCGTGGAGGACAGGGCAAATTCTCCAGTGATCACGCCGGACACCCACCACCCGGGAGGCCAGGAGCGGACAGGAGATTCATCAGCCTTGACCCACACAGGCGGACCGGTGACAGCAGCCTCACAGGTCACAGAGGGTGCGGATCAGAAAGTCAGGCAGCCAGAGAGCCACACACGGGACGGACTGGAGACTCGTGATGTCAGGTGGCCCCAGAAAAATCTGGCGAGAGAGCGGAGAACTGTCCCCAATGCGACCCACGGCCCTGTGCCTCTGCTCCCCGGTGCCCCCCGCGAGCTCTGCCCCGGACGCTGGCAGTGCCGGGGGGAGGGGTAAAACATCGCTCCCAGCAGGTGCACCCAAACCGACCTGCCATGCTGAGTGCTCAGCTCCTCAGCACCCCTATCCTGGTGCTGGGGGAGCGGGCTATATGTCGGGAAGAGGGGGGGGGAGGGGCTGACTTTGGAGTGGGGGCACTGGCAGCGGGAGGGGTCACTTATTTGGGGGACACTTACTGAGGCCCTACTAAGCGCCAGGCACTGCGGGAAAGGCAGACACCACCTGCCTTTACGGAGGCAGCCGCCGGTGGCACAGGGACGTGCGTGCCCGACGGTGGGGGATGGCCCCAGAAAGCCACACCCAGGTCGTGCTCCCGGACCCCGTCATCATGGCATGACTTGGAAGTCGGGTCTCTGCAGACGTCATTAATTTTAGGGCTCTTGAGACGAGACCGCCCTGCATTAGGGCGGGCTCCAAACACAGAGGCTGGAGAGGGGAGGCCGGGGGCGCAGCATGGAGGCCGGGGGGCGAGAAGGCAGAGACGGTACGGACACGCCTACGACCCGAGGAGCACACGGGACCCCAGCCACCCTCGGAAGCTGGGAGGGGCGGGGCGGTGGCACCCGGCCCCTGCCCTGAAGGACCGGCCTGCCCACACCTTGACCCCGACGTGTGGCCTGCAGAACGCGAGCCATGCAGTTCCGCTGGCGTGAGCCCCCTAGCCGTGGCATTTTCTTAGGCAGCCCCCGGACAGCGCACCTGGCCAGCCCTCAGGTGCTGACACACCCACTGGACATGAGCGCGGGCGGGAGGCCCGGCGGGTCCTGGGATGTCCAGCTGGAAGGACACAGAATGGTGACGGCAGAGGACACCCAGACCCACCGCCTCAGGCTCTGCGGGGGGCGGCTTGGGCCTCTGCATTCTACACGAGACCCAGGGCATCCCAAACCCCGCGCGCACTGCTGGGCACTGGGGGGGGCCTCCGCAGTTCTCCACAGACAGGAAGTGGGTCTCGAGCTCGGTCTGGGTACCGACTGCCAGCAACACAGCAGACTCGCTAGGGGCGGGGCGGGGAGGAGAAGCAGCCGGTGACTGGGGACGGGGGCACGGGGGTCAGGGGCAGAGAGCACCACAGACGATTCTCTGAGCGGTCCCCATTCTCCCGCGAGACAGCGGCTGATCGGCGCTCACCGGATTTGGGCCGGGGTCTCTGTGGTCGTCACCCCATCCCCAAGAACCAGGCCTGGGACGGACAGATGCTCCCGAACCCTCGAGTTGGCACAGGGCCCACACAGGGTGACGAGTCGTCACAGAAAGACGTGCGGGCATCGGACCTGCTCGCTCAGGTCCCCCCGAGGGCTTTAAGGGGTGTTCCGGGGTTTAGACACCGGAGGCAGAAGGACGTGTCCCCACGGGCAGGAAGCGGGAGGCTGTCCTCTGACGGTGTGAGTTCTGGAGACCGGGGAGTTGGGGTGCAGTGCTGCTGGAGGCCTGGGGGCTCCCAGTCAGAATTCTTCCCATTGGTGACCCCTGGAGGCGGCTCTGCGCCCCTGCAAGCTAGCCCTCCTCCCTCCGGCTCTGGCCCTCCTGTGTACAGCGGCCACTGGGGGCCTCCCTCATCGGCAAGGTCCCCTGATGATCCTGACGGCCCCCCCGCCCTGCAGAAACGGAGTTCCCAGCACCCCTGGACACCCCGTCGGGGCTGAGGAGGTCGAGGGAGACACTTCCTGAAACGTTAGGACTGACCGCGGAAGTCAGGAGAGAAACGCTTGATTCTGCAGGAGAGGACACACTGGCCCCGGCTGGGGACCCCGAGTGGAGACAGCGGCCTGCAGGACCTGCTCTGTGTCAGATATGACTTCTTCTCTCCTGAATGGGGGGCAAGCCACTGGCACACCACCATGGTGACAGGCCACCGCGAGCTGGCACACCCGCCACGGTGACAGGCCGCCGTGAAATGCAGGGCCTTCCCACTGGACCGCCTTCCTGGGCAGCTCAGGCCGCTGGCCTGTGGGGCTGGTACCTCAGTCCTGGGTCCTGTCGGGTCCCAGGTGACCTCCTGACACCTCCAGGCTCAGCCTCACACTGCTGCCGAGGCGCCTGCCTCCACCACTGCCCCCAACCTCTGAGCCTGAAGAGGGGCCGCGGAGTGACAGGCCTGGACGGGGGCTGGGAAGGGAGCCCCTCTTCCCGCGAGAAGGACCCCCTGTCAGGGGGCTGCGACTGCAGAACCCTCTTCTTCCGTCCACCCCCCACCCGGCCCTGGCCCCGGACCAGCCTGCGTGAAGCCCCCGCCGTCCGTGACCCGCCCGCACGGACGCCTGCAGCTCTCACGGGCGGTGCCTTCACGAGGGGGTGGTGGGCGTGGTGGTCACGGGGACGGACTGTTCCAGCGTCAGGTGACCTGGGGCGCAAAGCCTCGCTGCACCACTTCCTCTAGCATAGGCTGGGACAGTCCCGCACAGCAGATGCCCCTGGCGCCCTCCCTGCCTGTGTCCCTCGGTGCCCAGGGTCCCCGCGCACGTGGACTGCTCCCCCACTCCCCCCGGCCCCGCTGAGGGTTTCCTTGCTACTAGGGAGGGGCCTGGACTACAGGGGAACTTGAATTGGGGTGGGGGACACGTGTTCCCTCACCCTTGGGGTGGGACAAAGCTGAGGCACGCTGTTGCGAGCTTCCAGCGGTCCCCAACGGGACTGAGCCTCGGGGGGCTGCAGCATCACAGCCTGGTTAACACACCTGGGCTGGTGCCACCCCCCCTTACCTCCTGAGCTCCCCCTGGTGCTCTGGGCACCACCTCCACAGTGGGGCACTCACCCTCCAGTCCTGTCTGCCCCTGAGGGGCTCGGCCCAAGGCCAGGCCCTATTCGGCTCTTCCCCGGTAACTGATGACAAGTGCGCCAGGACTCGGGGGGCCTGGACGAGTGTGGGGCTGGGGCATGGAACGCGGGCACATGCTCTCGGGAAGTGGCAGCGGCTCTGCTGTGGCCGCTTGGTCGGCCACCAGGAGGGCGACTTTCTTAGACGGGAGACGCCGCCACATGCAGCAGTTATGAGGGCCACGCAGGCAAATAAACGTGGGCTTGGGGAAGAGCCAGCAGCAGACGCGCCCCAGCACACACACAACCTCCGGCCCCGCCACTAATGAGGGAGACGGAAGGCTGGGTGGCCACGGGGGACAGAAACCACTGGGCTCGACAGGAGGATTGGCCAGCACTGTGCTGAGTTGAGGTCATATGACGATTCACACGCTTTGATGAATTAGCACGCTGAGTGACGTCTGTGTCCACAGAGGACCCGCGGCCGCCCGCCCTTCGTCCCCTCCCCTGGGGAAGCGTCGATGGATCTGTTTGGGTGTCACAGGTGCCGTGGCGCCCGCCTTCCCGTTCAGCCACGGACCCTGAGACGGCTCAGAGGAAGGACGGGGTCCTTTCCTCGGTCCTCTGGCGGCACGGAAGGGCCCTGGCCGGCAGCGTGGACTTCCTGTGCCCTCTCCTCCTGGGGCGTTGCTGGGAAAGCCCGCACCCCGCGGAGCCCAGGGGTTCACGAAGGCGCAGAAGCGGAAGGCCTCACGCCCGGCTCCCGCCCCGTGAGATATGGAGTCGCAGGGGCCAGGGTGGGGACCCCGTATCTGCGGGGGGGGCTGCCCTGTACAGTGCGAGCGAGTCGTCCATCAGAATCAGTGAGCACTAACCAAAACGGACGCACTCACCCAACAGGCATGGCTGCACAGTAAGAAAAAGACCGGTCTGTACGGAGGCGTTTGCGCCCCAGGGAGGGACCTACGTCAGGTCTCAAAACCGGAGATGAACCAGGAACCTCCCTGACCTGGGTTTTAAAATCAGCTCGGGGCTTCTAGTCTCTGAGGAGGACGGGTTCGTGGCAGGCCTTCTAGATGTGATGGGGTGGGAAGGAGCTGGGGCCCTGCGGGGGAGGCCACAGGAGGGGGTTCCAGTGCCCGGTGTCCCCACTCTACTCCGACAATGGCAAGCCGGGGAAGGAGGCCACTCCAGCCGCCCTCCGCAGCAGGGGCCCCGCCAAGGCCTACACTCAGGGAGGATAACGAGGTGGCCCCGAGCTTGTCCTCATCGCCGACAACGCGGGTCTGTGGAGCCGGAGGGCCATTCACAGTCTGCACAGTGGCGGGTGGGACCCGCACACACACACGTGGTCACCTCACGTCTTTGTCGAGTGCCCTGCTTCATAGAGTCCCGATTCCCATCAGAGCAAGCGATACTTTTAGACCCGCAGGCAGCCGGCTCTCCCGGCACCGCTGGGCTCCCTCGGACCGGGGAGGCGGGGCGGGCTTCGGTGTCTGAAGCACTTAGCGGACCTAACTCCTCCGTCTCTGGGACATGCTGGCGGAGGTGCCCTGAGGCCGCGGTGGAGGCCTGGGTCTCAGGGCAGTTAAGGGATCCGCCCCCGTGCAGCGGGATTGCGTCAGCATGCCACAGCCGTCCCACGGCAGAGCCTTCGGGACGCGCCGCACGGGGCGCCCGGGGATGCAAGCCCGGAACGTGGCTCTGCATCCTTGTGCGGTGCTCGGAGGCAGCGGGGGGCCGGCCACACACTCCGCACGGTGCAGCAGACACGACCGCCAGACTCGCAGTCCAGCTCACCCCCCAACGCCAGACACGGAGCGCAGGCGCAGACGGGAAGACACAGATGCCACGCGCTGGCGCCTCCAGGCGCCTTGGAGCCCCGTCGCCCACTCCCGGCGATGGGACGGCGCCACCGTCCAAAGCTCACCGCTGCTGGTCCAGTGGGACTGCTCCCCGCTGCAGGTCCTGTGGAGGCCCGGGGCTGGAGGGACTAGGCCAGCGGGCTCTTCCAAGATGCAAGGCTGTGCCCAGCCGCCGGCAGGGCGACCGGAGGGAGGAGGAGCCCCAGAGACTGTCCTCCTGGTTGGCACAAGAGGCACTAGAAAGGGGAGCGGCCGTCAGCCCCACCGCTGGGGACAGCGGACGGAGGCCGACAGCCAGGAGGCGAGGCGCCCTCTCTAAGCGGAGCGTGCATATTACCGAATCTTCCAGAAAACCCATCCCCATTTGCTGAAAATTAACTGGCTCGCCGGCTGGACAGCAACGCCCCACGCCCACGTGGCGCCTCTTCGCCCATTTCCCTGCCTAACTCCTGAGGTTCTCCTCGGCCCCGACCCCGACGTGGGCTATGAAAATGTGAGAACAGGGATGAAAAGGATTCTGCGGCTACGCTTTCTGCTAAGTTCTGCTCAGCGCGGACTCTGAACCACCCCGCGAGCGTGCGGGAAAGCGGAGGGCGTCCGTCTCCCCTGCCGTGGGGGGCCCTGCCCGGTCCCGGCTCGCGCCCACTCACCGATGTCTGTCTCCTTGTGGCTCTTGATGTACTCCGCGAGCTCGAAGTTGCCCGCGATGATTGCCACCTGCAAGACAGGAAGTCAGGTTGCAGAGCGCGTGGTGGACAGCGCCCCCGCTGGCTGAGCCCGGGGCTGCTGGCGTCTCCCCAAACGACAGGCACGCCCTTCCCCCCCACCCCCGCCCCCCGGCTTGGCGGACGGAGCAGACGTGATGCTGCTTAAGATGCACCGCGCAGCGACTCGACACGCACACGTGACACGGCCACCCCGACGGGTTTAGTGAACATCCGCCACCCCGTGCGGTGACGCAAAGCACGTCGTCCCTTGGGATGGGACCTCCGAGGACCCGTTCTCTCAGCAGCTGCCGCTGCAGCGTAGGGCGGTGCCGGCCGTGGCCACGTGCTGTGGGCTACGTCCCCAAGGGCTCGTAACCTTATCACGGGAACTTTATTCCTTCGGACCAACTTCGCCCATCCCTCACCCCCTACCCCCTGACCCCACGTCCAGTCGCCACTGCCCGATGTGTTTTTCTGAGTCTGGTTTTCTTAGGTCCCACACATAAGAGAGATCGCACAGTATTCGTCTTTCTGCGTCTGACTTATTTCACCTCGCATAACGTCCCCAAGGGCCATCCACGTTGTCACTCATGGCGGGATCGGTCACGACGCTTGAAACGGCAGCCACAACAGCCACCGGTCCTCAAACCCGCATGGGCCCATCCTCCCACTCTGCCGGACACCGCGTGGGCCCCTCTGGGGGCCTGGGCCTCCCAACGACGACGAGGCTACCCTGCCACGGGGACGTGTGTGACAGGGCGCCTCTGCCCGCCAGGCAGTGGCAGGAAGTCTGTCCAGCGGCGGGGAGCCCTAGGAGGTCAGAGCCTGGAAAGCCCATGCACTGCCCCGTGTCCCCACCGGGCCTGACAGGTTCCGACACACGCGCTCCTGATGAGACACAAGCCAGTCGCCGGAAGTGGGGACGGGCAGACCCCAGAGACGCAGTCAAAGCCCTTCCCCAGACTTTAGTTAAAACCCCACCCGTACGTGCGTGCACAGGCAGGTGGGTGGCACCGGAACCAATATCTACAGGTGACGGGTCCAGCTCAAGCTCTACAGATCTGTTGACTAATGTGAAAAAGCCTCATGACCCTTGACATGCTGAAGCTAGTGGCTCTGGGGTGGCCAGGAGGTCCCCCAGGGAGATCCGAACCAGAACCACCCGGGCAGAGCTCAGAGCACTCACGGCGCCCCGGACAGGGAGACCCTGGGCTTAGAGGCAACGGTCTGACCCACAGACGAGCCAGGCGTCCAGGCCAGCCCGAAGACGTGTCCACACGCGGCCGACCTTCCGTGATCCCACGGGTGCGCCTTATCCGACCGCTCGGCGGCCTTACGAGCACACGCTGAGATTCTTGGGGAA
>NW_011889450.1:156143-157855 GCF_000151845.1 Pteropus vampyrus
AGCAGGAGGCCAGCAGAGTCCCCTGGAAAGCTGGTGGCCTGGTCTGCTGAGCGTAGAAGGAGGGGCCGGAGGGTCACGCGAAGCCGGTGACAACCGGCTAGAATCGTTTCTTTGTCTTTCCAGCCAAACCCTCAAAGGTAAAACTCCCTCACACATCAGGACGGCTACTGTCAAAAAAAAAAACAAAAACAAACAAAAAAAAAACAGAAAAAGACCGTCGATAACAGGCGTCGGCGAGAACGTGGAGAGACTGGCGTATCGCGCTTCGCTGGCGGGCACGTAAAATGTCACAGCTGCTGGTCCTCGAGGGTTAGACACAGAGCCACCCCCGGGGGCAACTAGCCCATTGCGGGGTGTGTACCCAAAGGAACCGAAGACAGGTAGGAGGGTTCATTTCATGGGTCACGGGGTGCCCAGACGCGGGGCCAAATGTCATTCTGGGTGTGTCTGCCACGGCGTCTGTGGATGAGGTGACATGTGGGTCCACAGACGGAGTGAAGCGGACGGCCCTCCCCAGGGCGGGTGGAAGGCTGCACAGGCCAGAAAGGCTGCGGAAGCGGGGAGCCCGTCTGCCTGACCGCTCGGCTGGGCAAGAAACATCAGCTTGTCACAGGTCCCACGCCCGCCCCCAGCTTTCGGGAGAAGCACACACGGCTGGCGGCTCTGTCTTCTGGCTTGCCCTGGCTTCAGCCTCGCACAATGTCTCTGGGCGGCTCGGGGGCTGAAGGGGGGCGCCGGACGGCACGTGGCCAGTTCGGGGCTATGATACAGGAAAGGGGGCAGCAGACAGCCACGTTGGCATGTCGCCGGTCCCTGACCTCAGACACGCCACTCTCACACCCGGTCACCCTGATTCCCAGGTCCATGTCTATTGAGAGAAAGTAGAGGCTTTTTGTGGACTTGTAACCGAGAGTCACGTAACACGAAGCACTGGCATCACCACTTCTCGGCGGGGACACGTGCCCATGTCTCGGCACGTCCGTCAGAGCCCGGGGATCAGGGCTCGTTCCCGAAGGAGCGCCCCGAATCTGGCCCTGCCCCTCACTCTGGTGCCTGCTCCGGCCTCTCACCTACACTTGGGTTAGGTGAATTCTCACCCACCCGGTCCCCGCACTCATCAGTGACGCTTGGAGGTCTCGAGTGCAGACAGTGGGCCACAGTGACATGTGCCCCACAGAGCCGGAGATACGCTACTCAGTGAACGAGTGGAAGGAAGGTTCCGGGTGCCACCATCGCAGGCGTCTGAAAACCATCCGGGTCTTGTTCCAATGGGCGGTGCTGGATGCGCCCAGGCCTGGTGCTTCCAGGAGGAGCTGGGGCACGCTGGGGGTGGCGAGCGAAGCAGCTAGGGGGACCCTCTCTGCTTGGGGCTCCACGGGTGGCGTGAGGCCACCCCCAAACCCCACCTGCCCGTTCCTCAACGAGGGAAGCTGACTGTGCTGAGCACCTACTGTGTGTCAGGCCTTCTGTGAAACCCCACAGCTTCCCTCAGGGGTACTCCGTCACCAGCTGGCTGCAATCCCACCCTGCGGGGCTCACAGGCCAATGAGGGAGATGCAGGGAACAGAAGAGTGCTGTCAGGCTCGCTGCGGGGTGGGCGCGGGGAGCACCGTGCAGCTCCAGGGGCGGGGGGAGGGCGCCCTGGAGGGACTCAGGCCCAGGAAAACCCAGCAGACCGCGGGGGAGGCGGCAAGGTGCTGTGGCTGGCTCTC
>NW_011889450.1:159827-160341 GCF_000151845.1 Pteropus vampyrus
AAAGCCTTGATTGAAAGAACAGACAGAACGAACTCTGGCTCCATAGAAAGCAGCTCTTGTTTTCAGAGAATCAGGCTCCAAGAGAACAGCTCGCGGGGACCTCGGGGTGGCCCGGCATGAACCCACGGCGGGCAGGAAGCTTTTCCCACCAAGCCTCCAGGAGCCCCCGAATCCCAGGACCAAGCGAAGGAGGACACGGCGGCTAAGGGCTCGAGACTTCCCCGGGGGCTACAGAGGCTTCTAGTCTGGCTCCTGCCACGCGGAGATGACGGGGCCTCCAGCGGTCGAGCCGGTATCAGTGGGAACGCAACCCGCGTGCCCAGCCAGGCAGCCACACGTGGTCCGATTTAATCCCCACGGCGCGCCTGGGAGGGGGAGCTGCTGGGGGTCCCCGCTTCACAGATGATGAAACGGCCCCAAGGGCCCGAGGACGGTGGATTCCGGCCTCACGGAGAGGCAGGCCCGGGGAGGCAGGCTTCGTCCGCTCGGTCCCGAGCCCAGGGACTGTGGCTGG
>NW_011889450.1:161556-162153 GCF_000151845.1 Pteropus vampyrus
CACAGATGATGAAACGGCCCCAAGGGCCCGAGGAAGGTGGATTCCGGCCTCACGGAGAGGCAGGCCCGGGGAGGCAGGCTTCGTCCGCTCGGTCCCGAGCCCAGGGACTGTGGCTGGTGCGGCTACATGGCCTCCCGCGGTGGCCAAACTTCTCCAGTGACTCCCTCGGCTTAGGCCCAGCCTGCGCTTGGAACGGGGTGTGAGGGACATTGATGGTCAAGGCCGATTCAGAAGCAGAAACTCGACATGTGGGCAGCTGAGCCCACCACGCACTAGTGTGTGAGTTCGTTCAGGCGGCCATCACAAAGTCCCTCAGACAGGTGTCTTGAACCACAGACACTCACTGTCCCTGGTCCCAGAGGCTGGAGCCTGAGGTGTGGGCGGGCGGCTCCCCCAGAGGCCTCTCTCCTGGGCGCGTGGACGCCGTCTCCTCCTATGTCCCCACGTAGTCGTCCCTCTGTGTGTGTCTGTGTCCTGATCTCTGCTTATGAGGACACAGTCACAGGGGACTCGGGCCCACCCCAGTGACCCCGTTTGACCTTAACCGCCTCTTTAAAGCTCATACCTCCACATACAGTCGCATTCGAGGTGCCAGGA
>NW_011889451.1:0-1389 GCF_000151845.1 Pteropus vampyrus
AGAGGATCCCCCTGGCCTCGGTGTGACTAGGATGTCGGGGAACGGGGGGTGGGTGCTGGGTGCGGGGCAGGAGGGGACCCAGGAGGGGACCCAGGGAACAAGGCCCGGACGCCAGGGGTGCAGGACGCCGGCGGGCCTGTCCCTCGCATCCCTCTGCTCCCGCATGAGGGTGGGACTGGGGCCATCGTCATCGTTCTAAGGCCTCTCTCGGGCCATCTTCATGTCACTCTGCGGAGACCCAGGAACTGAAGCCACCTCCCCCCGCCCCACCCCCAAGGCTCTCCAGGCCGTGGTCTCCATGGGTCGTGTCCAATCTCCCTGCCACCTGGGCACCCACTGTGACTCTGTCAGGACTCCCTCGGCCAGATGTCCAGCCCAGTGGTGAGTTGGATGGTGACCCCCAAATGGTACATCCACCTCCTCACCCCCAGGACCTATGACTGCGGCCTCATCTTGCAGGCGTAATTAATTTAAGGGTCCCCAATGGGAAGAGATCTTTCTGGACTATCTAGATGGCCCCTAATCCAAAGACAGGTATCCTTACGAGAAACAGCAGGAGAGACATGCGGAAGAGAAGCCACGTGCTGACAGAGGCAGCGGTTAAAGCGATGTGGCCACAGGCCCAGGGACATCTGGAGTCAGCAGGAGCTGGAACAGCAGGAAGCGTCCCCCGCCCCAGCCTCGGAGGGAGCGGCCCTGTGAGACCTCGACCTCTGGCTTCAGGTCTCCTGGCTGTCAGAGGGCAGTTTCTGACGTCATAGCCAGCGGCGTGTGGGGCTTTGTTAGGGTGGCCTCAGGACCCCGACAGGAACCCGTCTGCACCCGGGGCCCTGGGAGAAGAAGCCCCTGCTGAGTGGACTGGGCTCTGTCCTCCTGTGAGGGTGATGGCTGGAGTGTGGGGGAAAGGGGCGCGCCAGGCCCTCAGCTCCAGACACCCCACCTCCCGGGCCTCTGGCAGAGGCAGAGCTGGGCCCAGGCCCCGACTGTGCAGCGGCCAGTGAGCCAGGCCTGTGAGCCAGGGCTGCCGGCCGCCGTCGAGGGGCTGGGCTCAGCCCCGCTCACTGGATTGCTGAGAGCTGGCTGGTCACCGCGTGTGCATCCGGCTCGGACACCCGGAGGGCGCCGAGGTCCGCGAACGGCCTGCTCCAAGCTCACACTCGGGTCTGTGAGTGCCCGGTGCTGAGCTCCCCACTGTCCCCACACTGGCTCATGGGTGCCACTTGGCAAATGCTTGTGCGGCCACAGCCTTTGGATCTGTTGCACAATCCTACTCAAGACAAAACTCCGAGTGCCCTTGGCTCCTTGAGCGTAAAACTGGGGCCAAAAAGCTAAGTGATCGGTCACTGCGGTTTTATGTTTTCAAGCACCTCAAGGTAATTTTTAAAACCC
>NW_011889451.1:5534-7582 GCF_000151845.1 Pteropus vampyrus
GGGGGGACGAGTACCGGAAGCTGATGTCAGGACAGCTCCGCCGGGAGGTGCAGGGCTCACCTGAGCGGAACCGAGCTCTTCGTCTCTTGCATCTGGGGGGACTTTACTTTGTAGGCGATGGGGGACCCCGATGACTGTCGGCCGGATGAGAGTAACTTGGCCAGTTTGTGATGGAGCAAAATCGGTCTTAAAGCAGAACGAAAGTACATTAAATCGGAACCAGACTAAAGGCGGGAGATCTTGCAAGAAACTGTGACAATAACCCAGGCCGTGGAAGCTGTCACTTGAAGTAAAAGAACGCTAATACTACTAACCATCTAACCCAGGACACTCTAGAAAATTAACTATGGGAGCCAGAGAGCCCCTGGGATTGTTCGCAGCACCCCAGGGTGCACGGACACTTCGCTGGGGGGAGACGAGAGGAAGATGAGCTTCGGCGAGACACCTGCAAAGCCATGTCTCGCCGATACCTGTACGAGGCAGGAGCACGGCCACCTTTCCAGCATCCTCAGAGCCGGCCCATCGCCAGGGACACTTTGGGCGTTCGATAAATAACCACCGAATAAGTGGATGCTGAGCAAGACAGAACTGAAGGTGGACGACCGCAGGGGGCATCTGGCTGGCGGCCGGGACGTTGGCCACCTCCCGTAGGGTGGCACCCTTTACTGGCACCACAGAGACAGAAGGCGGGCAGGTGCATCTGCAGGTTGTCAGAGGAGACGAGTCAAGTGCAGTTGAACACCTGGGTCTGCAACCCCTGGCTGCGGCTTGGATGAGAGCGACGATGCGGGAGGCCGCAGGTAACAGCCCAGGCTGGGGACGAGGCTCCCAGTGAGGGGCAGAGCTCGCAACGAGGGTCGGAATAACACCCATGTGGGCGCCGAGCTTAGCAGGTGGGCAAAAGAACTTAAGGGCAAGAGTGACTGAGGAGGAGTGAACAGAGAGACAGAGGGACTTGTCAGATTTGGGGTCTGCAGTAGGATGCAGGGAAGTTCACGGGGGGTGAAGGGTCAGACTCTGTCTAGGATTCCTGTTCATGAAATGTGTTTTTCAACCAAGTCCCCATCATCTCTGTGATTATTTAAATTTCAAATGTTGGCCCCAATCTCATTCATAATGAATCGGAAGATCTCTAGGCAAGGTCCATGAATTTTAACATGCTTCCCGGGAGATCGCAGAGTTTTAGAATTGCAGGATAATGTATGGGCTTCCCAGCTGGATTTCGACGACCAAGGAATGGAAGATGGGCTTGGAAAGGAGGAGACCGGTCTGGCCTGAGGTCCGTGGGCTGGAAGGTGGAAGCCACGGGAGCAATGACTGATAGGTCCAGGCAGATGCCAATCAAACGTTTCGCCCAGAGCATACGCTCTCTCTGCCAAGGAGCCCTGCATTGCCTTAACCCGGACGTCCTGGGATGCGAGGACGGACCCCCGGCCGCTCGAGTCTCTCCAGCTTCCCCGGGTAAATTCCCCCCGCCCCCCCGGGAGTGGCACATGCTCTGTGAAGGACGGAGGACTCCTCACTGCTCACTCCGTAGTCAGACGGAGCCATGGCTACTTTAGCAGGGAATAAAATGAGGGCGACTCGGGTGGCAAAGTGACTTGCTGTTTTTTCTAATAAGGCTTTTTGGGAAACTTCGGTCGCAGATTTGCATGGCAGGTGGGAGGTGGCGAGGCTTGGCTGGATGTAAAGATGAGGCGGGTGATTTGGGGGCAAGGAAGAATTTACAGAAAGTCAGCGATGAGCGAATTCTTGAAATAAATATACGTTATGGCCTTGCAGTGTCTCAATAAATCGCCGAATGTGCCGGGAGGAGTAGAGACTGTCATCCCGTGTGGCGACAGCTCTGCACCCGCAGACGACTCACACGAACGCGCCGCCCCACGAATCCCCCCCTTCTGATGAGACGCGATCTTCCCGGGGGGCTCATCGGGGTCTTAACGGGCTGTTTTCGCTGACACAGCGGTGGCAATAGAGAACGTCCTTCCCCTCTCTGTGGAGGGAAAACCTACCCCACTTCTGGAAGCTCCGCCAAGTTCGTCCTCAAG
>NW_011889451.1:10807-11780 GCF_000151845.1 Pteropus vampyrus
CGTGCTCCCAGGACACCCTGCTGGCGACGCGGGCGCGGGGTCGGGCGCGGGGTCTGCGGAGTGTGCGGACCCCCCGCTCACACGGCCAGGGGAGAGGTGGGCGCTCTGGAGCAGAGACGGAAGCTAGCTACCCGGCAGGGCCCGCGGCTCTCACCCGGACGCTCGCCCTGGCTAGCCAGACAAGGGCCTAGTTTATCCCGGCTCCCCCCACAGCGCGAGGCACCGTTTCTCACAATCGTCCTCCACAAGCGTTTGCCAAGGGCATAAAGGGAAAACGGACGAGGAAAGGCGTGGGGGAGAGTCAGGGGCCCCTGAGAGCGGCCGGCCACAGCTGGACCCGGGCGCGGGGCAGCAGGGGATCCCCGGGGGATTGGGAGGTGGGCGGCTCAGGGCACCCCGGCCTTGCGTGCAGGCTGCCGAGCTGGGCGCCCGGGCTCCAGTCCTGGATTTACTGCGCACTGGCTAAGTGACCTTAGCCAAACCACTTAACTCGGTGCGGGAGATAATGTCACACAGTCTCAGCTTGCGAAAGGGTCACTGATGTTTCCTTGCCACCCAGCGCCCTGGCGATGATGCGTTTGCCGGCGGTGACAGGGTCGGGCTCACGTTTCCTCTTTTTAGAGCAATTCTTTCCTGGCCAGAGCCTGAGGCACGCCCACCGCACCCCACCCTACGACCCAGGCAGATTCGCATCACGGCCGAGCTACTGCAGGCTCCCTCTCCTGAGAAGCCAGGGGAGTGGGCTTCACGGACACCTCTGACACTTTGCTGTGACACGCGATGTCAAGATTACAGGGGTGAATCTCCATCGGGGAGAAAGCCACCCTCTGGGGACCAAGCTCAGGGAGGCACCAGCCGGAAGCCAGAGGAGTCACTTGGGCTCAGGTTGGAGTTCATTTTCTCAAACGTGCCCGCGTCCCATCTGACCCTTCCTGTCTAGAGAGCCTGCAAACCACGCGGATCTGAAGCCCTT
>NW_011889451.1:13320-13802 GCF_000151845.1 Pteropus vampyrus
AATATTTATGGGACAATGGTGACCAAATCTGCAATTAAAGTAAATTATTTGATTAATGAAATATTAATGAAAACGACAGTGAAATTAAACCACATGGATATGAGGTGTTCTCATTTCCCATTCTCGCTTCGGTGAAAGGGTGGGACCGTCTCCACTCCGCCCCATGCCTACTTTTCTGGGCTGAAATTCCATCACCCAGGGCTAGAAAATTCGGTCCAGGGCCTGGGACAGAGGAGGAAATGAACCAGTCTGCTTCTGGAGCATCTCGAGCACAGAAAACGCAGAAACCCTGTGAGATTTCGAGCAGGTCGCACTCCGCCCTCTGTGAGTCGGGCTACGAACCCTGTGTTAGCCACGCCGGCCACTGGCGCTGCCAAGGCAGGCGGCGTCAGAGCCCCGCCGAAGGGGTGGCATGGCTCGGAGTGACCTCCTCTTGGTTTTGGAAGACACAAGGAAACAAGAGTTGTTCCACGGTTTAGGAA
>NW_011889451.1:17647-19581 GCF_000151845.1 Pteropus vampyrus
TTGGGGCAAGTCCACAGTCCTTGCTAGTTCTAATCGCTCCATAACTGGCTAGTCCTCAGGCGGCGTTTCCAGGTGGGTTTTTCCAGCTCACATACCTGGTGTCTTCAGGAGTCTACAGTCATCTCATGACCTGAATGGAGGCATACAGGCAGAGCACTGTAGGGTGGCATTGCCGGGCTGGTCCAAGGTCAAGACAAAGCCTGCTGCCCCTACACGCCCCCCCCCCCCAACAAGGTTCTGAAAGCTACAGGGTGGCAGAAGCCAAGGTGGGCCTTTGCTGCCAGGGAGTGGGAAGGAGGTGGCGGATCCTGGTGTCTGCATCCTGACACTGGCTTACATTCCACTTCACTCTGGGTCACACAGGAGGGCTTATCTCACCTGTGTTTACCTGTTGCCCTGAAATGTGACACTGGAGTTTGCTAAACAGGACGGTGGTGGAGCCAGCGGGGCTCTGGTCTGCTTTGGATGCGGGGGAGGAGGGGTAGATGGCCCTTGGAGGCGGGTGGGAAGCAGGACGAAGCTGCAGTTAGGGACTTCCCAGAGGGAGCTTCAAGTGCCCATTCCTGATCCCTGGAGTCTGCCACAGCAGGAAAGGAGCCCAGGCAGTTGAGGGGAGGCGGGGTTCTGGAAGGAGCAGGGGCTCCTAAGGGGGGGGGGAGGGGCGACAGCCACAGGAACAGGGAGAAAGTCTGACTCTGAGCAGAGGAATTACAGCCTCATTAGGAGCTGGTGATTAGTAATTACTATTATGGGCATTTTTGTTGCTAATTACAGGCAGTGGCTCCGTGTCTGTCCTCAGGCCCCAAAATGGGGAAACAGAAGCCTTCCCACTGCTGCAGGAGTCCCTGGGGCTCCCCGATCTAGGCCAACTGGAGGCAGAACTAGGGGAGAGGGCCCCGGTCGGTGTCCAGGTCACCCCAGGGGCAAAGCGTGCTGCCGACCAGGCCCAAAGTTCCGCCTCATTCCTGAGATCCCCAAAGGGCCTAAACCGAGGCCACCACCCAAGTCCGCGGATGAAACTCCTGCGGAGTCCACTCTGCCGGAACGAAGCAGCAGGGAGTGTGCGACTGTGCTCTGGCTGCCGCGTGACAGATGGGGAGCAAGGTGGCCCCAGGGGTCCCTGCGGGTACCCTGGGCGCGCTCCCCACCTGGGCTGCCAGGACCGAGCCGGCGAGCGCAGCTCAGGGGAGGCCTACCCTACCTGTCCGGGCACAGGACGAAGGGGGACCGCGCACCCGACGTCTGCGCCCTAGGGCGGCCAGGCCCCTGGCGACCGGGAGCCATTCTGGAGCGCGCCGCGCCCAGCCTCGTCCGCTGGCTCTTTCTGGGGGCGGAAGATGGAGAGAGAAGAGGCACGTCCCGTCCCAGGCCTGCTCGGCGCCGCCTCGGGCCGGCGCGTTCCGCTCAAGTTTACTTCCTGCATCTGCACACCTAGTGGACGAACGAGGGCCGCCCAGGCCACGGTGGCTTCTCCCATCGCCACGACGGGCAGCCAGGTTTCCCTCCCGCTGTTTTGGTGCTGTCTCCGTGAAGAAAAGGTCCCCCGCCCCCAAGAACCCACGACCGTAGAATCATCTGCTTCCGCCAGCGAGCAGCTTCTCAGCTACGGTTCCCGTTCTCAAAGTTTCCACGATAGAGGAAGCCGGCAGGACTCGGCCTCTCCCCGATCCTCCAAGTGCAGCGAGGCCGGTCGTTGCCAGATGACCCGTTAATACTTGTGGGGGGCCCGGGAACGCCACGCCCGTGTCGGGTGTCACGCCGCGCCGGTTCAGTGGAACGCCGAGGGCACCGGGATGCACGTCTGCAGGATGTTCAGGAAAGCAAAGGCCAGCCGACCTGGGAGCAGAGGCCGCTCCTGGTCGACTGTCACCGCGCCCCCGCCAGCCCCTTCCCCGCCTCCCCAACCGTGGAAAAGCAGGCGCCGAGATGTTTTT
>NW_011889451.1:20807-23544 GCF_000151845.1 Pteropus vampyrus
CGCTTTCCCGGAACCCGCTCCCGCCCTCCAGAGCGCCGCGCGACCGCCGCGGCTTTGGGCAGGGCCGGGGAGACTCAGCGTCTCCCCCCGAAGCCGAGGCCACGCCGTCGCCTCCGGGTTTCAAGCCCGGTGCTGGCGGTCAAAATCGGCGTAACAATGGCGATCGGACCGGCCCGAGGGTTGTCTTAATGGCGTCTGTGCAAACTGGAGATTTAGGGAGAAAATTAAGTTGAAATATTTGGGGGGCGTCTAAAATGGTGTTTGCTTTGACTTTCGTAAGTTGCCAAAGTTTTCATTTCATTTGCGTGACATAATGGAGGTTAAAGAAGACGGTGTCCTGGGCTGAAAATAAATGGTGTCCTCCGGGTGTCCACGCCGGGGGTCACGTGGGGGAGGGGCGCCGCGGGACCGCGAGGGCCACAGGACCTATTTTCCTTGGTCTGGTGAAGGGTCCGGCTGAAGTTCGGGCTGCTGGTGACCTGTACCCCTTGCGCTGCTGCGGGCGGGCTAACGTAGTTTGGGGGCTCCCCCCCTCCCTCGTCTCTCACTCCCCGAAAAAGGCGAGAAACAAATCCTCGCCCACCGTACGCCGGCCAGCAAGGCGGCCGGTGTGTTTTCCTGTAACTTTTTCTTGTAGTTTTGGAAAGAAAGCCTCTGAGAGCAGCCGCGGCTGCTTCTCAGATCCTTTGCTATCGAAAGGGATCCGCTCCCATTTTGTCCCCGCGGCCGCGACGCCAGCCCGCCGGCCAGCCGGCCGTGAGACATGCACAAGGTGTCCTTTCGAAGAGAGTTACCCCAGAGACGAGGCGGCGATGTGTTCTTTACGGTCACGACCAAAATCATTCGAGAAGGGCAAAGTACATTTTTAAAAAGATTAGGCAAAAACGAAATCTGCCCAAGGAACCCTTTTCTCTGAGGCTTCGACCACCGGACGAATTAGTCACAGAAATCCGCTCCTTACAACTTTGAGATGGGACCCCCTTCCGCTCGCATAGCAAGTGGAAAATGGTCCGTGGAAGATTAGAATATTTTACAGAAATTTCAAGTAAGATATGTGCCTTCTGGGACACCCCCCCCGGGGTTTTTTTGGGGAGGTGGCTCTGTGGTGAGGACCTGCCCCTATTGTAGTCATGGGGAAGGGAGAGGATCAATATTTTTTTGCTAAGGGGGGGACTTTCTCTGTAGTCCCCCCTTAAGGTGTGTCTCTCCCGTGGTCTCTTGCCCGTTCTTGGAAAGGAAGCTGAACCCCAAACTCCGCCGTCTGGCCCGGGTTTCCAAGCCTTTAGGACGGGGTTTGGGAGTCGAAAGCTAAAATGTGGGTGAACGTCTGTCTGGACGATTTATGGTAATAAAGAGGTCTAATGAGGTCGTTAGGAAGACAAAATGTTATTTACCAAAAAACCTTGATGGGATAATTTGACTCGCTGTTTTACTACCCATGATAAAAAGAATATTGATTGCAAATAAATCAGGGCCTCTAAGTGCTTGGGCGCAGCCTGTGCTGCTGGCTGCGGAGCTCAGGCAAACTTCGCAGATAAAGTAGCAGAGGCCCGGGAAACCGGATCCTGCTCGCCGGCGCGGTGGCGTTAATATTTCACCGGATGAGCCCTCCTTTTGTGTTAAAAAAAAAAAAAATGGTGTTTTGTTATTGTTGTCAATGATGGCCGGGATTAAAATTTTAAAAGACCTGTCACCACTTTAGGCCTGTAAGTGTGGGTGCGCCATTATATGCAGATTAACGTGGAAGCTGGAAGGAGCTGTGCTTTCATTTTAAATTGCTGGAGGATTGGGGCCGGGAGAACCCCCAGTGGTTTGTTGTGTTTGACCCCCTCGGGGTCGAAGGGTGGGGGCGCGGGCTGTGGGTTCTTTAGGTTTGGAGAAGCTGTTTTATCGGCCTAGTTGAAAGGTTTTCCCCTCCAGCTACTGCGAGGTAAACTTGGAAATCTGGCTTCTGGAGTCAGCGGGCGCTGTGAGTGGGGGTGGGCGGCCTCGGGAAATCCTAGGGGCCCGGCTCTTCTGTGGCCTTCCAGAGGCAAGGATTCTGGAACTTTTCTTGAGTGACAGCAAGCTCTCCAGGGTCGGTGGAAGCGCCGCTCCCGGAGGCAGCTCCTGGTCTGAGCGCCGCCGGCCCTGGGGCCTCTGCTCTCAGCGGAGCCCCCGCCGCCCACCCCGACTTCGCGGTTCTGGGCACTCATCTCTCTCTTTCTCTCTCTCTCCTTGGCCTCGCCGGGCCGCGCGGTCGCAGGGCTCACAGTATGAACTCAAGGACAACCCCGGGGTGCACCCCGCCACCTTCGCCGCCCACACGGCGCCGGCCTACTACCCCTACGGCCAGTTCCAGTACGGAGACCCCGGGAGGCCCAAGAACGCCACGCGCGAGAGCACCAGCACGCTCAAGGCCTGGCTCAACGAGCACCGCAAGAACCCCTACCCCACCAAGGGCGAGAAGATCATGCTGGCCATCATCACCAAGATGACCCTCACGCAGGTCTCCACCTGGTTCGCCAACGCGCGCCGGCGCCTCAAGAAGGAGAACAAGGTGACGTGGGGCGCGCGCAGCAAGGACCAAGAGGACGGAGCCCTCTTCGGCAGCGACACGGAGGGCGACCCCGAGAAGGCCGAGGACGACGAGGAGATCGACCTGGAGAGCATCGACATCGACAAGATCGACGAGCACGACGGCGACCAGAGCAACGAGGACGATGAAGACAAGGCCGAACCGCCGCGCGCGCCCGCA
>NW_011889451.1:24065-43018 GCF_000151845.1 Pteropus vampyrus
CGCTCCCAGGTAAGGCGCCCGGGGACTTCCTTCGCTCCAGGGCCAGGATTCCAGACTCCGGAGGGAGCGTGGCGCGCGGTTGGGTAGCAGTGAGGGGGAGGGGCGCCAGCCCGGGAAGAAGCGAGGCGGTGGCCGCGGAGCCCGGCTGAGCGGTGACCCTCGCCTGAATTCGGGCAGCGAGGCCAAGGCCAGCGGCCTTCGGGACAGAGCCGCGCGTGCGGGGCGGAGGAGGGGGTGCTTCTGGTGGATACCTTGCCCCAGCGGCGGGAGGGAGCGGGATGGGCCGGGGAGGAGGCTCGCGTCCCACTGCCATCCCCTCCCCGCCTGTCCCCCGGTCCTGACGCTGCCTGTCCCCCACCCTCGCAGAGAGAGACCTTGTCCCTCCGCCGGACTCGTCGCCGCAGCAGTTAAAGTCGCCCTTCCAGCCGGTTCGCGAGAAGTGAGTGCCGTTGGCTTTTACCACCGGGCAGGGGAGGGAGCAGGGCCTGGCGGCGATGGGGTCGCGCGGTCCTTGTTGAATCGGGGCTGTTCTCCCGCCCCGCGCACCGGGCCAGCTGGGTCCGTCCGCGTTTCTCCCGAGCCGGGAGCCGCGAGGGGCAGGCGACCCCGCCTCCCGGTTGCTCGGCGGGCAGAACCGGCGACGCGGGGTCCCAGCGTGCATCCTGACTGCGTTTTCCTTCTTGTCTTGCTGTTTCCCCCGCAGCTCACTGGCCCCGCAGGAGGGAACGCCGCGGATCCTAGCAGCCCTCCCGTCCGCCTGATTCAGGGTCTTCCTTTATTTTTGCGGGGGGAGGGGGGAGGAGTTCGGGAGGGAGGGGATGAGGGAGGAATTAAGACAAATAATTCAGACCAGTGTAAAGGACAAACTGGGCAACGACCTCAACGACTCCCATCCGTCTCTTTCTGCAGAAAGGGGCTCATCCCGGCCGAGCCCGTCCAGGCCGCCAGCCTCTGCCCACGGCTGGGCTAGGCGGCTGTCACCGCGGGCTGCGTTGATTATCGTTCGGTAAATGCCCCCACGTGCTTGTGTCTTTTTTTCTTTCTTTCTGTATATAGAGTGATTTCAGATTGTACATAGCGCGTCAGCAAACTTGTCTAAATCATATATTTTTGTCTAATAAACTCAATGAAATGGTGCCTGCTGCTCCTGCTGCTGTGTGTGGCTGGGGGTGTCCCCGGAATCCTGGCCGGCCCGAGTGCCTGTGGCTTGGGGAGGACAGGCCCTGGGAGTCTGCGCCCCGGAGGCGGGTGTTTCTCACTCTTGGTCGTGGAGTCTGTGATGTCATTAGTGCAGTTTCCCGGTGGCAGTTGGATACTAACCATTCACGTGTATGTCTGGACGTGTCTTTCTCAGGACAGAAATGAGTTTGATATTAGGCAGTTTACAAAACGATTTCTTCAAGTGGGTACCTGTGGGGGGAGAATTTCCAGTCGTGTCCCCAAAGGAGAACTTGGGGTTTGAAATCAATTTATACCTAGTTGTCTCGACAGTGCATTGTGGCGTGGGGCCGTTCATGGGTAGAATGAAGACATAATGGAGTATGAAATTTTCTAATGTGCTTCTAATGTACTTCTTAGTTATTTGGGTAAATCAAACGTGGAGAAATTCGAAGGCTCTTTTGAACCCCTCTGATGGAGCGCAGGGATGCAGCGCCGCGGGGTGTTCCCTTGGGCCTGTGAGCCACGGGGCTCGGTATTGGGGGCCCGTAAAGAAAGAAGACTCTCCTATCCCAGGGACGCCCTTTTAAACCGCGCCTTGCACGGGGCGCGCTGAGTGAGCGAGCAGGGACGCAGACGATCCCCCAGATGGCCTTGGTCAGGCCAGCGGGCAGCTGGGAGCGAGGGAGGAAACCGCGGGACAGCGCAGGCCCGCGTGCGCCCTGGAGGATGATGGCCCCAAGCCTTTGAGGACGGAGCACGGTGCGTTTGGAGCGAGACGCGCAGCAGCGGGCACCCCGAACAGGGAGCAGACGACTTTTGCGTTGAATTTGAGAAAACCAAGAAAGCAAACATTTCCAAAACTGCCAGGAGAGAAAGGGTGCGGGCTGCTGCGGACCTGCCCAGTGGGGAAGAGGCCGAGCCGGAGCCGGGCGTCGGAAAAGACCTCCCACGCCATCTCCATATTCGCTCTCGAACTCTTTCCGGACCCGACGTCGGGGGCTGCTAGTGGGCAGGGCGTGGCCGTCTGTCTCGGGGCTCTGCTGCCAGCACAACGGGCGGCTGGCTCCGAGGACGAGGGGACGCCACCCCAGGGGCCACGTTCCCCGGAGCTCTCCTCCTTCTCCAGCCGACCCCTCCTCCGTTCTTTTAGGGGCGGAAGGCGCGAGGGCGGTAGCAGGTGGGGGCCGCGCGGGGAACGGAGGGTCGGCCGGCCGGCGCGCGGTCCGCGGCCGCAGTGGAGCCGCTTCCAGCCCGAATGGACGTGCTCGAAGCGCCCTCTATAGGCCGAAAGCGGAATGGGGTCCTGGCTGAGGCGCGGATCTCGCTCCTGGCGAGGGGCGCAGAATCTGGGGGTGCTGGGCCTTTGGGGGTGCCGTGGGCGCGAACCTCGACTTATGGTGCCGGGGATTTCCTGTGTTCTTGGGTGCCACCCACTCGTTTGAGTCCTGGGGTAGGCTGCTGACATCCGGCGGGAGAGAAGTGAGTGGCAGGTTGCTTGCGGAGCGTTTGTTATTGTCTCAGGTGGGGCTTGCCAGTTCAGAGAGAACTTCTTTTCCAGTCCTCCACGCTGGGGCTTGGGGATCACCACAGCCCTGGGCTCCCCATTCCTCAGTTCTTGGAATGGAACACCCTGACCAACCGCTGGGGCCAGATGGATCCCGTGTCCTTGGCGACAGCCCTCCAGAGAGCTCTGACCAGCTGTGTCCTGTGCCTCTGAGGAGGAATCGTGTCTTTGGCCCACAGACACGCTGCTCTGGTGTCCAGTGCGCGGGAAGATCCCTTCCAGGTGGAATCTCGGGAAGCGGTACAGGGTTCAGGGGGGCAGTTTGAGTCCCTTGGCCGGACTCCGCCCTCTCCTTTCTCAGACTCAAGGTGCTCCAGGCAGCACCAGCTGCTTGGGGATCCTGTAAGTCCATTCATTGTTTATGCCCGTTTAAGACCCATAGTGCTGTTGCCTGGTTTGCTGGGCCAGTACTACTCAATGGAGGGGTTCCGGGCCTCAGAACCCCATGGGGACGGGAGAAGCTTCCCATACAAAGAAATCAGATCTCCAGCCTTGGAGGTACTTGTTTTGAGGGAAAAGCTAGAAATTAATTTTTAATTGAGCACCGAGAGCAGCATCTTTGTTTTTCGTGTGCTATTTGTTTATATTCTCATCTTTTCCGACCACATAGCCACCCAGGTGTGTGCGGCCCGGGGTCCTGTTGCCACCTCGGGGATAGCTGTGCACGCAGCATTTCCGCTCCTGGAATATCTGGGGGTAGATGCAAACCCCCTGTTCTTGAAAAGCTAAAGTGGAAGTTTCTCCGCAGCTTTCTGCACTTGCGAAGGTGCTCTCCGGCCCTGGCCGGGGATAGCCTCAGAGGATGGCTGTCGTTCTGCGGTTTGAAGGGAGGAGTAGGGGTGACGGAGGCCCCCAGAATCAGTGTTTGCATCCTGGTGCTCCCTCCTCCTGGGGAGAGGAACAGGCTTCCTAGAGTAAGGATACTCTGAGTTGGGGACAGAATCTCTATTGAGTCTGGGTGGGGGTAGGGTAACAGTCCAGCCCCACCCCTCCTCTTTCTGCTCTAGCCCGGGCAGGTGCCCAGGTGACGGGATCATCAGAGGCACAGCCTCGGTAGATCAACTGCCCCCAGTTTCTGGCGGGAGGAGTGGGGCTGGGCGCAGGCCCCGCCCCCTCTTGACCTGCTGGAGACTCTGAAACCTCAGCTCACTGCCGTCCTCCCTCCCCACTCCGATCAATTACATTCACCAGCACATTTATCTCGCCTGCAGTATGGAGAATTCATATTCATATCTCGGTTTTAGTGGTCTGACACTGATTAATGTAATACACTCCGTGGCTCCGAGGGGCGTGCCACCCTATGAATCATGCCCTGTAAAGTTTCAGTCGTCCTTGTAGATGGGACTGTGCCGGAGAGTGAGGGAGGGGGCAGGGAAAGGAGCGAGGGCAGGGGGGCCCCCCTCTCCCCAGCCACTCATCTTTGCTTCCCTTCCCCTGGTTCCCCAGGCAGGGTGGGGGTGGGGCTGGGCTGGCACTGCCCAGGGGAGACCACTGATTCACGGACATCAGAGCCCTGGTCTTCAGAGCCCAGTGTGTCAGCAGGAATGTGGCTTTGATCGGGGACCCCTAAGCTGTGGGCTGGAAGGGGTTGGGTGGCTCCATGAGGTTCGGGGTATGAGGGTCTTAGGGACCCGCCTGCTGTGCTATGGGGGCCACATCTCAGGGGCCAGCACTGACATGAGTCAGCAGGCTCTCAGGCTTCCTTGGGCCCCAAAAGAGAAGTTTTGGGGGTACCTGATGCTGAGATCGGGCCTTGTGGTCCCACAGCTTGCTACACTCCGAGAATGTTTGGGGGGTGAGTCCTAGCCCCAATGGGAGGACATGGCTCTAGGCGTGGGGGGGAGGGGGTGGGCCTAGTCTCGAATCCAGGCTGGTGGCTTGGAGATGGAGCTAAGAGGTGGGGGGCATGCACCCAGGAGTGGGGAGTGGTGGCAGCACCCAGTTGCCTGGAGGGGTCCCCAAGCCCACATTGGGGGATAGCCCTGCATCATTCCTGGGGCTAAGGCTGCCCACCGGCTGTCTGATGAGCAGCCTCCCAAGGGGAGAGGGGGGCTTCTGCAGGCCTTCCACAGGCATTCCGCAGCCCCCACCGGCCAGCAGCTCTAATTATGGCTCCAGAGCTGAGAGGCCCCGGAGGTCATCCTTTGGGGCCTGCTGGCGGCCTTTTGTGCCCCAGCTTCTGAAGCGGGATACAGATGCCCCCAGCCCCCATCCCTGGGAACTCTTAGAATGGGCCCACTGAGGACCAGCACAGAGCTGCAGGCCCAGCACCAGCGCAGGTGGCTCAGGCCGGGGGCCCAGATCCTCCTAGAGGCCCGCAGAAAACAAAAAGTAACTTTTGAATTGCAGTCAGTGTATCATACCGATACATTTCTCTTTGTACCAGTGCCTTGAGATACTTGGTTTGAGGAGCTCCGCCACCCAGGAAAGTCGCCATGTGGCCCAGGCCCTGTGCACCCTAAAATGACGCAGCTGTCTTAAATGGGAAGTCTTAGGATCAAGGTAGCCCTGATCCTGGGAGGGACGTGGGGGCGGGGCCGGAGCAGCGAGGTGACCTCTCCATTTCACTCTCGGGCACCGGGCAGGGGGCGGTGGATTCCCCCAGGCCGTCCCCTGCATCATGCTCGCCAGGAGCACTGTGGCCCAGGCCCCGCCCCACCAGGTGCCCCTGCGGAGGGGAGGCGGGTCCTGGCGGGGCTGGAGCTGACCCGGGCAGGGCGGGACACAAGGGGCAGCTTTTTCTGGCCGCTGCTGTTTGTCTTCTGAGGACTCCGCCGGCGTCTCTGATGCTCTAATCCGTTTTTCCAGCGTCCTGCGCGCAGGGGCTGAGTGCGGGGACACAATGGCCAGGCTGCACCATGCGCCGGTGGGAGGAAGCCGGCACCCAGCTGGCCTCCGGCCTGGGGCCGCTGACCCGTCGCCCCAGCGTCCCCACCGGCGCAGGGTCCCGGGGTCAGCGGCGGAACGCGGTGGTGGGAATCTCGGCTGCACTTTAAATCCGAACCCCGGGACCTGCCCCGCGGACCCGGAGGGAGCTGGCCGCCTTCCTGCGCCACGCGTTTGCGTCCCGCCTGGGCGCTCCGGGGAGGGGCCTCCGACCCCCGTAATGACCGAGCGGGGCAGCTGCGGGCTCGGGGTGGCTGGCTCTCCTCCGTGTCGTCTCCTGTTTGCTGGTGTGTCGCCACCGTAGCTTTGCTCGTCACTGAATTTTAAACGTATGCTTAATTGCCGGGTCCTGGGTTTGCTCCGGCACTGTCTGAAAATATTAAATACATCTGCGAGGTGGTGGGCAAGAGAAATGAAAAAGGTGCTTGCTGCACAGAATGTTAAAAAGATCCCACAATGAAGTGATTAACATTCGTATGAATAAAATTAATCACGCATTAACTCGGCAGCACAGTGCCTGGACGCAGTAGGAGCGTGGGAGGCCCCCTTGGCCCGCAGCAGACACCCAGGCATTGCGGACTACTTGAGGGGACAGTCAATAATAGATATCTAAATTTGAAGCAAGGAAAATAAAACCTCCCCAAAGACCAGCATCACACATAGGGCCAACATTAAAACACAACCATCATTTTTCAACCCCCTAAGTGAAACGGGCCGTTTGCAGGCGCACACGTGCAGGTGGCATGGTGCGGGCCTGGTCAGGGAGGCCGGACTGAGCCCCCGGCTGGGCAGCTAGGCTGTCCCTTCCCGGCCTCGTCCCAGGGCCCAGCTTCTGGCAAAGCGGCGTGGCTCAGGCTCGCGGCGGCCCTCCCGCATTATTAAAATTTCCAGACTCGCAGATCATAAAGCGCGATTTCTGCCCTTGCGGCTCGCGCTCCGTCCTTTGTAATCTCTTGCCACTGCGGTCTTGGGATGGTTCCAGCAGGCTGTACAAAGGCAGGCACAGGCATCTGAAGTGTCGGTCCGCAGCTGTGGCAGAGAAATGCCGTTGCCATTTGTCACCGTGGAAGGTGAATCAATGCGCCGCCTTCCCCGGCCCCACATCTCCGCCGCGTGCGTTCTCCGAGCTCGGAGCACCAGTGAAACCCGGCCCCGCTCGAGCTGACGTATTAATATTTACCGAGGATTTGCAAGGTCAGGACTAAATGTCAGCGGATTGCTGGGACAGTCCTGTGGGGAACAATTAAACAAATCTCACAGCGGCTCAGCCTCTTCACATCTTTATTAATCTTCCCCCCCCCCACCCTCCTGAAAGAGGACGTTGGAATATTGCTTCGCAACCTTAGAGAAAATTCAGAGCGAGGGCAACAGTAAATGCAGGGCCGCGCGGCCCCTCCGGGCAGCGGCTCCCGGGGGAAGGCCCCGATGTCACGTGACGGTCGCCACCCGGCACTTGTCCTTCTCACCGGCCGCTCAGTCAGATCGATCCCCAAGAGTTCGCCGAACGCAGCCCCGCCGCCTCCGGGCTCGGATGCGCGCGGGCGTGGGCTGCGTGCGGGCGCCCGGCTTCAGCGCGGTGCGGGCGCGCACCTCGGTACCAGTCCACGGTTCTCTTTAATAAGCTCCGTAATTAGTGTTCGGATGCCTCATTACAAGTCATAGCCCGTAGCGGTCCTAGGCCAAACGGCCCTCCGCAATCTGATTTATTTTTTATCAGGCAGCAGGAGCTGTGGAGTTTTTGTTTGTATAATGGGGACCCGCATCAGGCCCCCAGTGTAAAAATACCACCAGGAAATTAATTGCTTCTGTGTGGATTCACCGCAGATGTGTCCTGTTGATCAGAACGGTATATTTTTGACTTTGCTATCCTGCAGTGAGTTATAGAAAAACAAAATGAAAGCCAGCAATGCAAACATATTAGCATCGACACAGATTCGGCCTGGCGTAATTGAAAACACGGGGCTTCGAGAGGCTGCGCAGGGGAAGTTCACGTTCCTGGCAAGACCCTGGCCTTCCTGGCCCCTCCCGTGAAGTCGTTATTTATCGTGTGCGTATTTACCCCTTCCAAGTGGAACCGCCTCCTGGCAGACACGTGCCGGAATATCTGCTTAGAACGACATGCCCCGAGCGGGAGGCCTGGTCCCTGAACCCCATGCCGGACACCAGGGCCCAGGCGGAGGTCGGTGGTTTGGTGCTTCACGACCACGGAAAAGGCCGAGGGAAAGGTGGGTCTCGGCCGGTCACGCAGGCGCCGCCCCAGGGGCCTCCCGCGGCCTTGGGTGTGCTCCGTGCGTGTGTTTCACACGCGGCTAAGCCGAGTGGATGGATCGGTGCCATGTGCTCTCTGGGCCGCCCCTCCCCCGGCTCAGGAATAAACGGAGAGGCGCCCTTCCTTCTCTCTGCTCCTGGAGAGGGGCGCTCGATCCCTAAGTTCTGCTGAGGTCGCAGATGAGTCCTCCAACTGCTGACAGTTTAGGGACATTTTCAGAAGGATGGTGCCCAAGTTAGGACTGGTCACTGTGTGTTCTGTTCTCGCCACTGGACTGTCCATTGCTGGCCATTCTGCATGGATCGCTGTCACTGTGGTTTTTGTTTGGTTCTCATCTTTTTTTTTTTTTTTTTTTTTTATTTAGAGGGATTTCATGAGCTCTCTCTGAATCCTGCTTTTCGAGGCTGTGGGAGATCAGCCGTCTGATTGTCTCGCTCAGCTCTGTGTTGGAATAAAGTTTGTAAATTTCACCTCTGAAAACTCAGCAGATAACACCTTATTTATGCAAAAAAAAACCGCACTAATGCTCAATGTAATGATGATAATGAAACATTTAGAATCGTGCAGGAAAATAATTATGTTTCTCATGCAAAAGGACACGTGGCTCTGACCGTGAGTGTGCCGACAGCATCGGGCCTCCTGCCGCAGGGAGGGTAATTAGACGCTAGAACCTTTCGCAGCGGGAGGGGCGCGTGGAGTCCTAATGATGGGGGAGGGGCGGGGCGGGGCGGGGGTGGGGGGGGCGATGCCAGCCTCCTTCTCAAGAGCTGGGCACGCACAGCTGACATTCGTCTGCTGGCCAGTCGCCTTCAGCACCTGAGCTGACAGGTAGGCCTGGGTCCCAGGAGGACAGGCAGGTGGACCCCTTGCTTGTTCTCCTGAGCACACAGGGCGAGGCGTGGTGGGCAGCACCCGCGCAGGGTGCAGACAGAAAGCCCCAGGTTGGGGGGCGTGTGTGTGTGTGGGGGGGGAGGAGCAGCCCTGATCTGTGTGTCTCTCGCAGGGTGGTCTCTCCTCTCTGACACCCTCCCAATCTCCAGCAGCCCCCCCTGGCCCCCCGCATCGGCGGATGTGGGGTGCGGCCCAGTAGTCTGCCTCTTCAGTCAGATGATGCTGGTGCCGGGGGCGGCAGAGCACCAACTGGATGCTGAGCCACGCCGAGCGACTTCTGTTAATGAACCAGCCTCAGAAGGCTCTGGTGTCGCTGTTCCTGGCTCATTAGCACTTGAACCACGCCTGGAACTGGAAGATTCTAAAGGATCGCGGGTCCAAACAAGGTCATCTTTAATAATGAGATTTATTCATGCTCCCACAGCGAGGCCACCTCTAGGGCACCATGTGATGCTGAGACTCTGGGCTACAGTTGTCACTGCAAACACATCGGTGGCCGTGCAGAGCAGCTCGAGGACCGAGGACTGGAGGTCTGCCCTGACGTCCATCCCACCGCGTCCAGGCCGTTTGTCGGCTCCCAGCAGTAGAAGAGGAAACGGCTGACGTTGCCTGCCTCCGGAATGGCGGGGCCCTAAGTGTCAGCGGCACTTTCAGGCCCTCGGGCATCCAGACAGGCCGCTCCCAGGGCCTCCCCTCCGTCTCAGGGCCGCTGACTGTCTGTGCATGTAGCTGACCTTCACTTGTGCATGACACTTCTCTTTTGGGGGGTCGACAACTCACAATGTAGGTGACAGTGGCCCCAGACGTCACTGGGCACGAGCGCGAGACTTTGTCATCGGGTGCGCAGCCACGCTGGGGGTGATGGACGGGGCGCCTCGGGTTATAGGAGTGACGGACCGTTGTCACCAGTGTCATCGGAGTCCCAGAGGAGGGCTGAGTGCTGCCCACGGCTGGGGGAACAGACAGACAGACCCGCCACTGAATCCCCGCACCCACTGTTTCCTCCTCATCCCTCCCTCCCTCGCATTTAAAAATAAAGACCGGAAGATTTCCTTAGCCACGTTTGAAACCAGCCTCATCTCCAGGGACCGAAGTTCATTTTCCCTTGGGAAATACTTCTTCTCGTTTCTAAGAAGGAAGCATTTTTTTTTTAAACTTTCAGAAAGACCCCAAAATTTCTTGGACATCAAATATCTCTTAGAAAACAAACAACGTTTTGAAAAGCTGAGTAGAAACGAATCAGAAACATGTGGCTTTGATTAGCCTTAAAAGGCTTACTTTGAAACCCCAATATTTTTAGAAAGTTGGAGGTGTTCAAAACGCCGTGCCGTTGAGTACACCCAGCCATAATTTTAAGGGGGTGAGTTCGGGGCACACGTTTCTGATTTATTTACGGTGATCAGAGTCAGCTCTTCGTTTTGAATGGCTTTGGATGTGTGAGAAAGCCTCCGAGCTGTGAAGATCACTCCGCAGCGTCTTTTCCTGGGGGCAGCGGGAGGGGGCCCCCGCGTCACCCAGCCGCCTCACCCCGACGCCGCACGAAGCTTCCAGTCTGACTCCCACCTGCCAGGAAGGATCTGGCTGTTGAAAATGCCTTTTCCTCTTCATCTTGGAAGGGGACGGGGAGCATGCCACGGCGATGGCTGGGGATCCCGGGCCCCGGTTAGGAGGTGACGGCCACGGTCGTTCAGATACGGAAATGCTCCCTGGCAGTGCCACCTACTGCCACCGGTGGATGGAACGTCACCGATGCCGCCCGCGTTTGGCCGGGCGCAAGTCGACGCCAGACCGAGCGCTGGGGCAGACGTGGTTCGTGTGGGGGGTAGTTATTTGAAGCCAGGTCAGCATCATGCAGCCTGGAGGAGAGGGCCCGGGATGCCCCCCACCCCGTGCGTGCCTGTGTGACCGTGTGACCGCCACCCGCTCGCCCGTCGGCAGACACGGGGGAAGCAGTGAACTTGATGTCAGAACTAAAGCATAGAAGCATCACCGTCTTAGACCTGAGTGAAGATGACCGTGATTCCTGGCATTTAATGAGTGATCGCTGGGTGCCAGGTGCCGCTTGTACGTCACGTGAGGTGGCAGGTTTAGCCCCTGACGAGGCGGCGAGGTTGGGGTTGTGATTCATTTAGTTTTGGGGACAGGGGACGGGGCTGAGGCATCACCCTGGAAGCCCAGAGCACCCCCTCCGCCTGGACGGAAGGTTCTGGGTCTCCACCCCTCCGGGGCTTTAGGCCCTTTTGCTCTGGAAACTGTCCCGTGATGCATGCCACCCAGAGACCTCCTGGTCCACGAAGGGCCTTCGTCACCCTCAGGCCCTCCACGGCCCCTGGGGACGGAGCCGGTCCGTCCCAAATTCGGTTGTAATTCCTCTGTTATCAGTGGGTAGCGCTATTTTCCCTAATGACGTGCTCTTATGCCCAAATTGGACGGGCGGCATGCCACCCCCACATTTTGTTTGTCGGCGAGAATGCACCAGCTTTCTGGGGACACAGCCATTTGAGCTCTACCTGCCCCGGGCTGTCGATGGCTCTGAAACCTGGTCCCCGGGCCCCTCGCTGTGCGTCGTGCTCCGTGGCTTCATCGTCTGCACACCCTGGGGTCAACAATGACAGCGACCTCTGCTTAGATTAAACAAGGCGGGGGAGGCGGTCACGCAGAGAACAGACCGTGAGGACAGCAAGCTCCAAGTCGCAGAAATCGGAGGGGCAAGAGGCTCCCTAGGGAGCCGAGCAGCCGAGCGAGGGGTCCCCAGGACATGCCCCGCCGACGGTGTTGTCCTTAGCTCCTCCGGGCCGTCCGCGCGGGCCACGCTCCCCCGTCGCCAAAGCGGTCTGAGGGGATTTCTCCGAATGTTCGACGCGGACACATGGCTCTGGAGACGCGTCGGGGAGCCGCGGGCTCGTCCACGTTGGAGCAGGGGCGGCACGTTCTCGGGAAGCGTCCCGGGATCCCGCGGTGGTCGGCCCTTTGTCTGCTGGTGGGAGACACGTTCGGTGCGTTTGCTGCTTGCGTTCTGCCCCTCGTCCACCGTGAGAGCATCGGCCGGCTCGGCGACGGTACTCCCGGCCGGAGCGGGGTCTGGGGGTCCCGCGGTGACGGCGTTCCCGCGGGCCGTGGTCCCGTCCTCTCCTTAGCCGCGAAACACTGCAGAAACGAGAACAACTGGGGATTCTGTTCTTCCAGGTTTCCCTTCGGACCCCTCTGGTGAATGGTGTTGGTGGAACAATTAGCTTCTGTATGCTTCAGGATACAGGGAGGACCTTGTAGGAATCTCACTTAATTATGTGCTATATTAATGTTATATTGATTATGTTATTGCCTGTAAATCCAGTTGCTTAATAAAGCTGCAGTCATTTTGCAATAAAGTTGTGTTTTCTGTCAATTAATGGGTGTCTGGGGGCGGACAGCTATGCGCAGGGGGCGTTGGTGCTAAGGAAAATCATCCCACGGTCAAAAACCATAGGAACCAAAGAGAAGCCAGTTATTTAATGCACGTGTAGGAACGTGTGGTGTGTGCGTCTGCAGTTGGATGAAGTAAAGAGGAAACGCGTATACCCCACTGCTCTGATTTTTAGCACGTGGATTTGGGAATTTATGAAGCTCCGTCTGGACGGTCCAGCCCTCACTGGCACGAGGCAGCATCTGTACGTGGGGCGGGATGATGTTTGATTTAAAAACTACAAGTACGTGATGAGTGCCAATGCTGAGGCCACGTGAAGGCAAGGGGACAAAGCATGCTGTCCTTGCTCGTCACGCTGACATCTGAGGCGGAGGAGCACGCGTGCCCGCTGGCAGCAAGCGCTTCGCCCTCTGCAGAGCGCATCCGCCGCGGCGGGCGGCCACGCGGTCCGGCTTCCGTCTCTCCCAAAACGTCACGCCATGACTTTCCTGTCTGATGCTCAGTTCGGGTCACTACAGAGTAAGTGCAAGGGTTTCTTTCTCACCTTTTGTGACGGGTCCAAGACGTGTGTCCTAACAACAGAGCATGAAATAAACGTTAAAGTTTTACGGATGTATTTTTAATAATGCACCATAGCAAATGGAAAATTAGGTGGCCCCTAATTCAGACAGTATATAGTTGATCTTTGCCATGAATGAAAGTGACGTCAGTCATTTAATAACGCTTACGTAACTGTATGTGGGGGCAGGCCGATGGTCCTATCATGGCATTGCGTCTTTGACCATAAGGATGATGTTGAAGATTGTATAGTCTTGTGGTTAAAAACACGATTTATCACAATGAAGCAACCAACCTACTGTCACGGGAGGATGCCCAAGGTACTGGGGCTTCGGGTGGCTAAGGTTCCACGAAGCCAGTGTAGGCTTCTGTCAGGGGCAAATAACATGAACCTCAACATAAACGCTTGCCCCGAAGGTCCGGCAGGTGTCTGGGAATGCGTCTTGCCGTGTGGTCTCCTGTGTGGTGCTAGACGTAGTCCTGTGCTCCGTGAGCCTGCAGGCTGCGTCTGCACCGGCCAGCTCTGACCCGCACACGGGAAGCTCGCACCGGCCCTGACCCGCACACGGGAAGCTCGCACCGGCCCTGACCCGCACACGGGAAGCTCGCACCGGCCCTGACCCGCACACGGGAAGCTCGAACTAGCCCTGACCCGCACACGGGAAGCTCGCACTGGCCCTGACCCGCACACGGGAAGCTCGCACCCTCCCTGACGCACACACGGGAAGCTGCCACCAGGGTGCCCATGTTGGACGGGCTTGTCAGAAGGCCCGTGGATGTGCTGCCTCGTCACTGTGTTCCGGATGCCAGTTCGTGACGTAGCTTTGAGATGTCACGTGGGAGAACGGGTGCCTCGTGCGAGCCACGGCTTTTAGGACAAACCCACGGGTGTAACGAGTCCTCTCCAGTCGGATGGCAGCACAGCCCCTCTGTCACCTGCGGTGGGCTGCAGCCCGGGCTGTCACGGGTGAAGTGACGTTGGACGTGTCCTTGGAATCACCTCCAGGAAGGACGTCCGGCTCTCAGGGAATGCCAGGCCTCTAAGCCGCACTGGGCCCCGGTCATCGTTCCGCTCGTAACTAATCGCTGCAAAGGGGCAGCGATCCAGATCGCCTTGCAACTGGCACGTGCATCCGACGTGCGACCACATTAAGACAAACTCGTCCTGACGTCACCTTTTCCGAACGGGGACCGAGAGGGACTTCCAGTGGACAGGGACGTGCGGGCTGAGGGGCCCGGGTGCGGGGCGGCTCCGGAAGCCCCACGGGCTGGGCGAGGGGCCAGGCCTCTTCGGCACCTGTCTCACACTGTAATTCCACGCGATGGAGCTGGGCAAGTCCCGCAGTCTCCGATCAGGAGAGGGCCGAGGATGACACAGTTGCATGTGCGTGGCGTGCGTGTCTGAGCACAGCCCAGGATGAGACGGGCCGACTCCACCCGCCGTCGCCTTCGGAAAGCCCGAGGGACACCGGCAGGGGCAGGACGGGAACTGACCCCTGTGGCGGGGTGCTGGGGTCTGCCAGGTGGGGAGGAGGCAAGAAGCAACGACTGACCGCCACCTACCGTGTGCCGTGTCCTCCAAACACACCGAACCTCGCACACCCACAGCCAGGCCACGCGCTGACCGCGTGTCACTCAAAGCCACGTGGCAGGCTAGGCACTGAGAAGCAAGGATCACGAGAACTGATTTTGCTGAAAAAAAAAAGAGGGTGAAATGCCGCCTTTGGGGTCTGCCCGACTTCCCAGCTCGTCTTGGCACAATTCTTCCCTCCGTGTTTTCTTCTCAACCAAGGTTTTGCCTCATTTCCCGCCGAGGAGCTTGCAGGAGCCGCTGTCCCCTGAACGGGTTGCGGGGCAGGGCCAGGTGCAGGCTGTGAATCAGGCCGGGGCCGATCGCTTCGCACCGGAGCTGGGAAGAGGCTCAAAGGCGCAGAGGCCAACCCGTCGCCTGTCCCCGCTTGGGAGCCCTTGGGAAGGGTCTCCGGCCCCAGCCTGCTGGCGCGGCGGGAGGAAGCCTGACCGTGGCCGGGGATGAGGCTGGGCCCTGCGGGCCCCGCGCTCCATCGCCATCACAGGGAGGCGAAAGGCGCCCGCAGGGAGCGACCGGAAAAAGGCAGAAGACGTGACACAGACAAGTCGGGAAAACTCGGCAAGCCGAGGTCACTGGGGCCCCACTCGCTGGAAGCCGAGGACACCTGCCGTCCCCCGCCGTGGGGGCGCGAACTTCCGGGGAGCTGGGAGAGCTGGTGACCCGCTCACGGGCCCCACCGGGGCCACCCCCGTGAGGCGTGAGCCCGAGGGGGCGGCCGACACGTGGGACCCGGGGCAGAAGGCGCTGCTTCCTGCACACACACGAGAGGCGGCTCATGTGACAGGCGCGACCTCCACGACCGCCCGGCCGAGCGCCCTGCCCACGCGTCCGCCCTGCTGGACGGGATGTTCCTGCCACGATGGCCCAAATGGTGTGCTCCTGGGGAAACGTGCTTCCTTTCTGCTTTTTCAAAATTTCAGTAAAAAATACTAAATCTGGGACTCGTTTTAACAGCGAAACGACTAACTTACAGACGCCTGGTATGAAGCTTGGCAGTCGCGACAGCCAAGGAGTTGAAAGAACCACGCCGAAATGGGAGGAAGGAGACAAGGCACGTCCGTCCCCACCTCGTGTGACAGCTGCGGTCTCTGCGTCCCCAGGGCACAGTCTGTGCAGCGAAGCCCTGCGTTTCATCACTGTTAAGACCTGGGGGAGCAGGTGAGGCCTGATGAGCCAGCTCTGTAACCTCCGATGACCTTCCTAAGTCCATGGAGAGCTGCTGACCTTCCCGGCCCCCCGCGAGGGGACCCCGGCTGTGACCTCCGGCCTGGTCCGCCTCCGCCCTTCACCCTGCAGGAGTGGCCTTGTCTCCACGGCAGCGGCACCGATTGTGACTTTCAACCTCAGAACGCTCTGGGGCGTTTTTCCTGTTTACGCTTCTTAAAAGAGCGTCGGGAAGTCCGGAGCAGAGGCGAGAAGCGATAGGTAATTCTCATTCTCGCGACTTTCAGAGAAAGATCTGTGCTCTGACCTGCACATGGGACGCTGCCGCCAGGCCGCCCATGTTGGACGAGCGTCTTGGCCTGTGGCTGTCACATGATTTATGAGAGGGAAATGTGGAATCAGCTCAAAGGTCTCAAAGGAAAGACTGGATTTAGTGGATTTCTATCCAACCACCTAACGGAAAAACATACAGACATCGAAAAGCAAGTTTCAAAAAAATTAAACAATAGGAACATATTTATGATTTAACGCTACGTGACAAGGGATGGATCCTGACTATTCCAATCCTGGAAAAATACAGACGTAGCCATTTTTCTGTTTTCATCCCCATAGATACAGAGAAGAGCCTGGGGGAGAAATTCACAGGCGTTAATTGCGTCTTCCCTGTAAAGTGGTGGGACACCGCTAATTTGTTTCTTCTTTGCATTTACACACATTTCTGACTTTTGACCTGACGTTTCTGTTTTTTTCCCCAGTTTTATTGAGATGTAATTTACATACGTCTCCACGCAGGTTCAAGGAGCACGACACACCGACTCGACATGCGTGTGCCGCAAAATGGTCACCGCAACGCATTGACATCCATCTGACGTTCCTCAACGAGAAGGGACAGTTCCAGAATCAGGAAAAAGTGTGACACGCAGATGGACGTTCTCGCAACGTCGGGTCATGAAGCGTGTCGCAGCAGAGCTTTCTGAGGCTGAGACCTGTGCCCGGAAGGTCCTGCCAAGTCGGACACGCTTCCCGCGCGTGCGTGTCCGGCCGTGCGGGCGGGGGCAGGATGCGCGTGTGCAGGTCGCCCTCACGTCCACGCTCATGCCATGGCGGTGTGTGCCAGGGCCAGGCTCCTCAGACTGCGGGGACCGGGGACGGGAACACACAGAGCCTCGCACTGCAAGTGCCACTTGGACCTGCAGGTGTGAGGGGCCCCGGCACATGACATCCTACCAGCTGTGAACCAAGCACCTTTGTGTGTCTGTGCACCTCCAGTGGAGTCTTTCCAGAGCAGTGGCTACGTGGTCACTGTCCCCAAACCCTCAGCACTGGGCCGCAGGCTGATGTCTCTGAAAACAGCCGATGGTGGCATTGCACAGTTTCTAAAAATAAATTTACTGGATCCTGTGCTGTGTGGAGGTTGTCGTGGAGACCACAAAGCCAAGCATCTTGTTCTTTAAGATTCTGGGTGACCAGAGACCGTTTCCAGGGGGGAGTGGGTATCATTGGGGCAGGTGGAGTGGGGACAGATTGAGGGGTGGCCCACTGTTCCCTTCCAGCCATCCCTCCTTCAGAGGTTTGGGGAGCAGGAGGGGGCACACTGGGGACCGTAGGGGCCATGACAAGCCATCGATAAAGCTGACAGCCAGAGCCCTCCCCGTCTTGGCCTCCACAGGTCTCTCAGTGTGGCCGCTTCCCACGTCACCCTCCCTCCCTCCCCGCCGATCACCCCGAAGGAGCCCTCGGCCTCCGAGCACCGAGCACCGAGCCTGGGGCCCTCCTGCCCCGGCTTCGGTGGCCCCTCCCGCTGGTGCCCTCGCCTTACATCTCCTTACGTCCGCCACGGACGGACCACCGGCCTTTCCCGCAGCGTCGGGCTCACTCCTTCCTCCCGGGTCATTTCCGTCTGCGCACAGACACGTCCTAACATCTCCCGAGACGAGCGCGCGCCCTGCAGTCTCGACCTCCTGTCCCCGTTCAGCTGCGTCTTCGTTCAAAACACCTGCGAACACGTACTTCTAGCTCGGTGTCCACTCTGCCTGTCCCTCTCTCCCAGGCTCCCCAGTGACCCGGCTGCCTCCAAGCCCGCCGAGACCTCCGTCCGTGCACGCCCGACCGGCCCTCGTCCCTTTCCCTCCCTTCCCTCTGCCTCTGCTCGTGTGGCACAGCTGACCCCCCGCGCCCGGGGAGCTGGACGGCACTGACCCGCTCGGCTCCCAGGACCGCGGACTCTCCCTGCGTCTCCCACACGCGAGCCACCTCCTTCCGGTCGCTTCCACGGGCTCCTCCTGGGCGCCGATCCTGGGGGTGGGGGGTTTCCCGGGTCAGCTTCTCGTCTCCGTCCCACTCTCCCCAGGCGACCTCGTCCGCTCGACGACTTTGGACAGCGTCGCTCCAGCTCTGCACCCCTGGGCCTGGGCCTTGCTCGCTGTCCTGCGCCCAGCTCTGGAGTGGGGAGCGGGGCGGGGGTGTGACAGGCTTTCCAACAGTGCGTCCTCGGGGAATCCTCGGCCCCCTCCACCTCGGCCCCGCCCCGGCTGCTCCCCTCTGTGGAAGGGGCTGGACCTTTCTCCCAGGCGCTCAGGCTGACAGCCTAGGACCCACCGCTAACCCTTCCCTCCCCTTCACCCCCTAGCCTGCAGGTCACCGAGCCCGGCCGCCCTAGGTCCAAGGTCGACCCCTGACCCCCCCACTCTGACGCCTCCCTCACTGCTGGTGGCAAAGGCAGCTGGCAATCCGTGTCACCTTACTCCCATCTCTATGGGCTTCCAGTGGCTGTCATTTGCCAAAGATAAAACAACACACACACACCCCGCTCTGTGGTTTACAAGAAAGACCTGCCTCGGCCACCGCACAGCCCTGCACAGCAATAACTAGCGCGTTGTTAGCGGTTCAGCTCCTGAGTGGCAGTGACTCGCCCGTGTCGCCACAGCCACTGTGTGACGCAGGCGCCGGTGTCATCCCCACAGTGGGGATGCGGAGATCGAGGTGACGGGAGGCTAAGTGACTCGCCCAGGTGACACGGTTTTCGGATGGTGGACCTCAGCCTGGAACCCCGTGCAGGGCGGCTTGCACCCAGACGGAGCTGGGAGCGGGGGGCGCACAGGTGGGCTGGGCGGATGGAGTGTGTGGGGGAGGGGGCAGCCAGGCGCACAGGGGCTGGAAGAGGGGTCCCGGGGGGCCCGGGGCCCGGGCTTTGTCCCCCATGCAGCCAGTGATGCCATCCCAAGGAGGTGAAGCTCCCGAAGACGCGAAGGCCGAGGATGCTGGGCAGGGCTCCGTGAAACCAGGTGGGGGGGTGTCCTCTGGTCCTCACCGGGCACCTGGGTGGCGTCACCGAGCCCCCAGGCTTCCCACACTGTCGCCTGCCCCCCACGCTGAACACAAGGCTCCTCACATGTCCACGCGTGAGGAGGGGCCGAGGCCCTGGGCGGCTGCTGCGGGCTCAGCCGCCGGGCACGGTGGGCAGACG
>NW_011889451.1:43458-45778 GCF_000151845.1 Pteropus vampyrus
ACTAGCGCGTTGTTAGCGGTTCAGCTCCTGAGTGGCAGTGACTCGCCCGTGTCGCCACAGCCACTGTGTGACGCAGGCGCCGGTGTCATCCCCACTGTGGGGATGCGGAGATCGAGGTGACGGGAGGCTAAGTGACTCGCCCAGGTGACACGGTTTTCGGATGGTTGACCTCAGCCTGGAACCCCGCGCAGGGCGGCTTGCACCCAGACGGAGCTGGGAGCGGGGGTGGACAGGCGGGCTGGGCGGATGGAGTGTGTGGGGGAGGGGGCAGCCAGGCACACAGGGGCTGGAAGAGGGGTCCCGGGGGGCCCGGGGCCCGGGCTTTGTCCCCCATGCAGCCAGTGATGCCATCCCAAGGAGGTGAAGTTCCCGAAGACGCGAAGGCCGAGGATGCTGGGCAGGGCTCCGTGAAACCAGGTGGCGGGGTGTCCTCTGGTCCTCACCGGGCACCTGGGTGGTGTCACCGAGCCCCCAGGCTTCCCACACTGTCGCCTGCCCCCAACGCTGAACACAAGGCTCCTCACATGTCCACGCGTGAGGAGGGGCCGAGGCCCTGGGCGGCTGCTGCGGGCTCAGCCGCCGGGCACGGTGGGCGGACGCCCGCCTTCTCCAGGGCTGCCGCCCAGCCTCGCGCCTTCTAGCTCATTAACAGGGACAACTCGACTCCTCGCCCGGGGAGACACGGGGATTAATGAGCAGAGTCGAAAGGTCTGATTGGGCCCCGGGAGTCGAACGCAGCCTTTGCTGGAGGACACGGGCCCTTGTGCTGGTGACACGGATTTGAGTTTCCCGTGGACATGCCCAAGGCCGTTTCTGTCCGGCTTTCATGGTGAGTTATGTTATCTGAGTTCGGAGGAGGAAGAAGATGGCTCAAGAGGTTAAAAGGAGTGAAGGGAAAACATTGATTTTTCATCCAAAACGTCGCTGTGGCACCGATAGCAGACGGCTCTGAGGTTGCGGAGCTCTGCGGGCTGCGTCCACTGCAGTCCTTTTTCTTTAGCCCTTTTTCTTCCCCAAAGAAAAGATCGAGATTAATTAGCTGGCCAAACAGATTTTTACGGAACTGGGTTCTCTGTAGCTGCAAATGGGTAATTGTTGCAGGTGGTCACCACGACTGGACACAAACAAAGCATAAATGAAATGGAAAGCTGCAGCGGACAAGCGGTTTCACGTTCAAGGCAGACAACCGTCTAATGGGGGGGCGAGGGCCCGTCCGCCTTCGCGGGGCGCGGTGTGCAGTGGTCCCACGCGTGGGGAGGGGCGTCCCGTCCGAGCCGCCCTCCCGTCTCTGGGCCTCAGGCCCTCGGCCCCTGTGAGGAGGTGGGGGGCTCCGTCTCTCGTCCTTGTGGAATCTCCATGTGGGGCTCAGGGGCGGCCTCATGCGCGGAGGTAGGACTTGGGGCCGTGTCTCGAAGCTGTGTTTCCGTGGCAGGAACTTTGTTGTATTAGGGATTTGAGAGAGAAGTGGATGGAGAGTCAGGGACAAACCTTCCCTCCCATGGCTACTCGAGGCCCCCCGGAGACAGATGCCTCCCTGCTCCACGGGCTTCACTAGTGAACGGGCCAGCGGCCTCGAGAGCAGCCGCGAACGGGCGCCCCCCGCGGTCTTCCCAGCCTTCTCCCTGTCTCCCCAGCCTTCTTCCCATCTCCCCAGCTTTTCCACCCCCCATCTCCCCAGCCTTGCCCCGTCTCCCCAGCCTCCTCTTGTCTCCCCAGCCTTCCCCCACATCTCCCCAGTGCCCCTTGGTCTCCCCAGTGCCCGCCGCCCCCGTCTCCCCAGCCTTCCCCGGCGTGGGCAGCACGGTGTCCCCGGCCTCCGTCAGGTTCTTCACGGCTGGACCGACAGGGCCTTCTCCTCCGGCTCAGGCCCGAGGCCCAGGCTCGGGCTTTGTGGGCACTTCTTACTCTGCTTTATCCCAACACCCATCTCCACTCTCGTAGTTTCGTGTCAGACAGAAGCTTCGTCCAGAGTAATTGTTTTTTTCTCAGCACCCCAGACGCCTCTCGAATGTTTTCTCTGAAACGCGCAGACGGTTCTGTTCCGAGGCTTGTGGCACGTTTACGCGGATCCCAGCGCCAGAGCCGCCGCCGCCTCGCTCGCTCCCTCTCTCGGGGGACAGAGGCCGCAGGCTCAGCGCGGGCCACAGCATCCGAGCTTTGCTCCAGCATCTGGACCGGACGAGCGCCTGATGCGCAAAGTGAGAGAGTGAGCGCGAGAGTCACCGGAAACTCGGTGAAAGGAGGTGACTCATTCGGAGCCCCAGGGGATTGGGGCTCCGTGTGAGGTACAGCAGGCTGAAGCCGTTGAAAGTCGCAACAC
>NW_011889451.1:47237-48777 GCF_000151845.1 Pteropus vampyrus
CGGTCACCCTCGCCACACAAAGAACCTTCGTCGTCTTTGTCTGCAGGTGTCCTTTGCTTAATTTGGGCAAATCAAACAGTTTTGCAAATTTTGATTTCCTAAGTTCTGCGGGTCCTCTCCCTGGTCCGTCCTGGGCTTTCTTACTCGGTCACTGGTGGTGTTGTGTTTGGCGAGCCGGGGACACTGTGCTGCAGTGGTGGCCGTGCCGTGAGGCAGCCTCCACCCCGAGTGCTCCTGGTCCCATGAGGTTACACCTGCTTTAGAACAAATGGCCCCCTTCTTCCCATCAGAAGCTGCATTTCTGCAGCTCGTCAGGGCTGAGTGAGGGAGGGAGGGTGGGTCTGCATCCTGCAGGGACCTCCTCAGTCTCCCCGCGGCTCCCCTGAGACCACGCCCCCCGTGCCTGCCCAGTGTCTCGTCTCCAGAGGACTCCAGCCTCCTCTTACTGCCTGGGAGTGGGGAGCAGCTCAGGCACCGTTCACTCTCGCAGTTTTGACGACAAAGTGCCACAAACTTGGTGACTTACAACAGACAATCATGTCCTCGCAGCTCTGTACCAAGTTCTAAGGCCATGCTTCGTACAGAGGCTCTGCGGAGGATCCTTCCTGCCTCTTCCGGCTCCACTGGCTCCGGACGTCCCTGGGCTGGTGGCCTCCGCTCCTGTGAGTCTGAGACGTAGGTACTTCCCCCTCTGGCTCCTGCTTGTAAGAACACCTGCCTTGGGTTTAGGGCCCCGCCCAAGGCCAGGATGACGTCATTGGAGATCTTGACCTTCGTTACATCGGCGAAGACTCTTTTCCCAGAGAGGTCACCCGTGCGGGTCCTGCGGGACTTGTACACCTCTCCTCCGCCTCCGCCCTCAGAGGGCCCGAGGCATGTCTGCCGGGCGGAGCCCACCTCAGGACTCCAGCTGCCTGTCCACGGTCTGCACCCCTGGGCTGCTGGCCGAGTGCTCAGGCAGAGGACATCCCGTTCAGTGTCCGGGGCATGGCGACCAGCCACGCCGTCCTCAGGACTCCAGGACGCTCTGGGGCACAGAGTACCTCGGCCTCTGGGTGTGACAGCAAGACGCCCAGTGGGCGAGTGACAGCACAGCTCCGGAGCCCCGGGGGGAGCGGCTTCGGCGGGGAGCCCCAGGAGCCCCGTCCCGCCCCGCAGCCCCCCGCTCTGGGCAGACGGGGCCCAGCGACCTTCTGCTTTTCTCTCCCTCTCGTCCTGTTTCTCCTGCCCGGCTCCACCACGAGGGGACACCCTCTGCTGCAGGGTCCCACGAGGGGACACCCTCTGCCACCTGACTTGCAGTCCCGGACTGCTTCGAGGCTCTAGCTGACGCCCGGGGCCCACGGCTCACACTCGGGGTGCTGCTGAGACTCAGAGGGGGTGTCTAGACCCGCCCAGGCCAGCCAACTGCTAGTTCTTCCTCCTACCTCTCTGTCCTGGGTGGTCGAACACGGGATGGAGCTTAGGAGCTGGCTCCCTCTAAAGAAGCTCCTTTTCCAGAAGCAGGGAACGCGTCCTTGTCCTCCTAGGCCCGCCCAGA
>NW_011889451.1:48827-49684 GCF_000151845.1 Pteropus vampyrus
AGGCGTTTGTCGCTCGGCCTCACTGGCTCAGTCCCCCTCGGCCTCCGAAAAGGGTCTCGGATGCTTACGGTGCAGCACACTGCCAAAAGGTCCACGAACGAGGCAGAGAAGTCAGGGACGTGGGGAGTGGAAGCAGCTGCACAGCACCGAGGTTTAATACGGGTGAGATGACCGAGCCCCAGATCGAGAGCAGACGAGGAAAGAGATGACAGAGGACTCACTCAGCCCACGACCTCTTGCTTAACTTGTGTTTCGCGTGTCGCCTCTGGTCCGGTGACGAGGGCGTGAAGACCACAGGACTCAGGCCCAAACCGAAGATTCATCCTCGGTTCTCCGCATCTGATGGTGCTCAGCCACATCGACAAGTTAATCCCGGAGACTTTAAAATTTTACTCCATAGACCAGGGAACGCATTTTCCCCCCGAAAATTTTAGAACGGACATTCCCAATCCCCTTAGCCACGGGAAAATGTCAGGAGCACACGGACCGGACGTGTGACTGTGAGGGACGGGCCCTGGGGCGTGCCTCCCACTGGCCTGGAACCGGCACCGGCGTCGGCGAGCTCTGTCGCTCGTTAGGACACACACCGCGGTCTGCATGCTGAAAGCGATTCGGAAACCTGGTGGGCGTCGTGGGTGCGGTGGGGACCCCCTGTGTGAGATGCGGGCGGTGGGGCGTCCGGGAACGCCCTGCGCTGCCGCTCGACTGTGCTGTGAACCCGAAACTCTCCCAAAACATAAAGTCACAGACAGCGGTGACGTTTCTAAGACGAACTCCCGGCCCGCGCCCGGCCCCAGCCCCGCATCGGTTCCCGCCGGCCTCTCCCCTGAGACGCACCTGCGCCGCCCCCTCGCAGG
>NW_011889451.1:52339-61802 GCF_000151845.1 Pteropus vampyrus
CGAACACGGGATGGAGCTTAGGAGCTGGCTCCCTCTAAAGAAGCTCCTTTTCCAGAAGCAGGGAACGCGTCCTTGTCCTCCTAGGCCCGCCCAGAATGGCAGGATGCCCAGCATATGGCACAGAGGTGGTGCCCAGGGACGTTTGTTGAGTGAATCACGGCCGAATGGAGGGAGCAAACGGGGCCAGCCCTGCTCCTTCCTCTGCTCTGCACCCCGCCCCGCCCCGCTCAGTCCCCGAGATGTGTCCCCTCAGCAAGGTGGCGCCCACAGCCGCTCGGTGCTCCTCCTGCTGGGGCAGAGCCAGCTGGCAGGTGTCTCAGTGTGACCCCCAGGCCACAGGCCAGAGCCTCGGAGCGTGCTGAGCTTGGCGCACGGTCCCAGGGTGCTCTCTGCAGCCAGGTCCAGGCGCGGCCACCCTCAGGCTTGGGCACAAGGTGGGCAGGGGCACCGCGGGGGAGGGTCCTGCCAGCAAATGGAGGGGTCAGTGACCCACGACACTGCACGACGAGAGCAAACGCTCTGAGAGGGCCGGCTCCCCCCACGCCTCAGTACGGGCGACACAGCGGCTCCTGGTGGACGGACTTCGTCAGGCCCACGAGGTGGACATGAGCGTCCCGGGCTCCAGCAGGCCGGCTGAAGCGGCGGGGGGTGACACAGGAAGGAGGGGCTCCGGAGGACGAGCTCGCCCAGCCCGTGCATGGCAGCGTCCCTTGTGTTTGCGGCCTGCGGCCTCCGGGGAGGAGCTGAGACCGGCCGCAGTCGGTGACGGAGGTGACGTCCCGTGCAGTCGGTCCTCCTTTGGGCACTCGGCGAGGTCGGGGTGCCAGGACTTCACGTCCCCGTGAAAGAGGAAGAGTGGGAATCACCAGGCCGCTGTCGTCACTGGGGACAGGGCCCTGGTCCCTCCTCCCGGCCCGTCCCTGTCCCCTGTCCCCTGGCCCCCCGCTGCCAGGTGACGCCCACGCTGTGCCCTCCTCCCCAGGCTAGTGGCAGTGGCTGTCTAAGGATTGGGCGTCCCCTGCCCACCCAGACGCCTCGGGCTCCGAGGCTGAGTGTGCCTGGAGCCTGGCCGGTTCTGGACTTTCTGCAGCCCCCCGGCCCACACCCCTTCCTCTCGACAAGCCCCGGGGGCAGCTTGACCGCAGAAAGGAGCCGGCAGTGCCCGCGTTCTCAGCTTCGCTTGCTTCTCTGTCTCTGCCAAGGAGAAGCGTCTCCCCTGGGGGAGGCGGCCCCCGCATGGCCTTTTGACTTGACACGTGTGTCCCTGGTTTGAAGGGTCACTGACCACCTTGTTCTCTGACCCGCTGGGCCGACCCAATCGCATACCTCGGGGGCTGCTCGTGGGATGCTCGGCGGTGGGTTTACGCGGGCTCTGCCCCCGGAAGCTTTGGGCCAGCGGTGGGTTCCTGAGGCACCTTGGAGACGTCTGCCGTTTTCAGACACGTGGCAGCTGGTGGTCCACTTCAGGGGCCTGCGCGGGGCCTCTCATCCTGGCCCCAGGGGTGAGGAGCTCCGACTGACCACGCACCTGCACCTGGTAGCACCTGGCAGCACCTGGCCACCTGTTCATTAGCATCTTAAAAGCATCGCCCGCAAAGACAGTCATTGCTTTTTGTAGGTTAATGGTCCAGCATGGGCAAGACCGGTCGTTCCGGCATCGGCCTAAATGACATTGTTTTAGAATACAGATTTCTTTTTAAACAAGGTCCCTGTTAACATAGCGGGGCAGCTTCAAATTCCACGCTTACGTCCTCGCATTTACGATTTTCCGTTTGTAACGTAGGAAGAGGTGGACGTCCCACAGGCCCAGGTCTCCGTCAGCGGAGGCCCCCTGAGGGGACCCCTCTTTCTGACACTGGAACTTCCACCAAGGGGGCGGGCCGCCCGGGGTGACCCCGAGGTCCTCCCAGCTGCAGCCCCCAGCGCCGTGGTGCACGCCGAGCCAGGAGCACTAAACTCGGGTGTCGAGGCGAGCGCTGTCCCCACGGAGAGCACTGGCAGCTGTTCCGCCGGGCGTGAGCGGGAGTCCGGAGAGCGCTCAGCCGGGGCCACGCAGGGCGAGGCCCGGGGCAGCGTGACAAAGGCTCGCGGTGCACAAGGAGAGGTAAGCGGGGCTTTCGATTTTCCGGAAAGCTTGGAAGGACCTTTACACAGTCCCCGCAGCTCTCTGCAGGGGACACGGACGCTCCGTCTGACCTTGCGGCCCCGAGCACGGCAGGGGCCTGACGACGCGTTTCCGCCCGGGTCTCGCTGTCCCCGGAAGGGGCGGGACTGCTCGGCACTCAGCATCGAGGCTGTCCCCTGCCACCTTCCTCAAGGTTCGGGGTGCAAGGGGGTGCCGGGGTAACCCCCCGGCTCGTCTTCAGGGTCGGGGTGGCGGGGACGCTTGCCTCCCACCTGAGAGGACCCCTTTCTTCCCGCCTCCTGTCCCTCCTGTCCTTGTGGGAATGAGCCTCGGGGACGCCCACCGAGCCGCCCCGGGAGCCACACTGCGGGGGTCTGGGAGCTGGGGTCGCAGCAGCAGGAGGGAGAGGAGCCGGTGGGGTTCGGGGTAGAGGCAGGGGGCAGTGGAGGGCCGTGTCGGGGCTGCCGGCCTGGGGGCGTCCAGTGGGGCGGCCCGCGCCCCTGTACCTGGGCTGGGATGGCTCTAGGCAGCGAGCGGCACGGACGTCACTTCCTGCTTCCTGTTCCAGGCGAGGACGTCACTTCCTGCCTCCTGCTCCAGGCGAGGACATCACTTCCTGCCTCCTGCTCCAGGCGAGGACGTCACTTCCTGCCTCCTGCTCCAGGCGAGGCTCACACCTCCTGTCTTCTGGCGGCATTTTCTACCTTTGAGGATCTTATGCCACTTTAGCAGTAACGGTCAGCTCTGCCAGGAAGTTCGCGAAAACAGAAACCTGTCCTGGGGAAGAGCCACCACACACGTGGCTGCTCGGGGTGTCCGGCGACGCCAGGCGAGTGGCTCCGGGCAGGCCCTGCCTCCTGCTTGGCTCGGCCTCACTAGCTGGGCTGGCGCCTCGGGGAGGGGGGACGAGGGCAGTGCTGTCGGATTGAGGGCGGGAAGGAAGAGACAGAAGCGAAGTCTTTTATTTTTCTGTTGAATTAATTCTAATTTCTACAGCAATTCATACCACATTTTGGAGACGTTCGAATAATCCCAACTAAACATTTAAACCACGCATTGCTATTCTGGGAATGAGAATTGAAAAGTTCTGCTACTTTTGCACAGTCTAAGTCATTATATTTTTATGACTTTGGTTAACACTGGGCTATAAAATCCAGTAAATAACTGTTAAAAGCCGAGTCATTTGCTCAAAAATATTTTATGAGCTTGAATTTTGGAATGGTGAAACTTTCCACTAGATTTTCTGCTCTGTACACAGGGCAGCGTCGTGTTATTTACAGCTCACTGTGGACAGTCCTTCCCCCCGACGGCCGGCCCGCTGGACTGGGGGTCGCGGTACTGTCTGGGTGAGGCCACCGGCCACGTGACCTTCCCAGGGTTTTCCTGGATGAAAACACATTGTGTCTCAGGCTCGGCGGTCACCCCAAAATCTAAACACATGCATCATTGCGGCCATCTCGGAGGCTCCCAGTGTGCCAGAGCCTGCCACGCCTTCCTGGAGTCGAGGATGGCGAACTTGGCCCCCACTATGCGTTTGTACTCGAAGGTCTGTGCAGACTTGCACTTGAGATGGGGGCTCGCCCGCAGGCCAAAGCCCGCCCTTGCCCAGAAGACGCTCTGCAGTAGAGGTGGAGAGACGCAGGCCCGCGGCTGGCCTGCGGTGGGGGCTCTGCCCCTCGCCCCTCATGTCCGCTCCATGCCCAGGAGTCCCAGGAAAACCCTCGGTCCCCGTCACGACCCGGTGTGCGTGCGCGTTCAGCATGAGTGGCGGGGGGAGGGCGGCTGGGACCACGGCTTGTGGAAGACCGACCGAGACGTCTCTGGATTTTGAGTCGGGGGCAGCCACCATGCAGGGAGGAGGTCCCATGCCCCAGATGTCCCGCCCGGTCCAGTGTGGACAAGATGTAGTTGACAATTTACAGCGACTGCGCCATGAAGCTGTCTCAGCGACGAGCAGAGCGGGGGAACGGAGACAAGCAGCCTGCCTCGGGCCTGCAGCTGCAGCATGGCGGGGTCACGCCCAGTGGCCCTCACGATCCCCCACCCCTGTGGTGCACTGTCAGGGGCTGTGTGTCCCCTGCACGTGGCGCTAGGCCCCGAGGTCACCGCCCAGACAGCAGGGCCCGTCTGCCGGGCCTGGGTCTGCGTCCTGGGCTCGGTGACACATCTCTGGCTGTGCAGTGTCCAGTGTGGGGACAGGTGTCAACTCCACTCCTCAATTACCTTAGCATTTAAATTACAAGCGCAGTTTTCTTAAAGTGAGCCGACCACTAGGGTCACTGATTCTCACTGAGATTTTTTGCTTCGTGACGTAAAATGCGGTTTCCACGCCAGGAGCCGCAGCGGCGGCAGAATTCAGCGTGGTCGCCTTTGGGGTGTCCTGGGAAAGGCAGCGGTGCCGCCCCCGCGGCCGACATCGTGACCCCCACGCTCCCTTCCAGGCAGCTTATTTTCATGCCTGATGAAACAGCTGCCACTCTTTCTCGCTCCTGCATCTGGGGGCTGTTCACCCCGGAAAGGACCCCGTCGGGCAGGACCCTGGAGCAGCGGAAGCACGCATCGATCCACGCATCGGTGGCGTCCCCAAGAACTCCCTGGGGAGACAAAACAAGCTGCTGTCTCCCTCGAATTCTCAGCCCCTGTTTCTTTGTCGGTGCCCAGCACCCTAAGGGATCTCGGGCCTTGACTTTCGCCTTGACTTAAGGTTTCCCGACGCGCATAACCTTAGATTGCGTATTGCTCACCACGGGTCTGTGCTCTTCCCCAGCGAGATCCCCCAGCGCTGGTGGGACGTGGGCGGCGGGGGCGGGGGCGGGGCCTCGTGCGCTCGCGGTGTCAGCCCGGGGTTGGGGGGCCGTGGCTGAGACGCGAATGTCCCACTTCCCGATAATTGCGTAGGTGCCACGCTTCCCTCCAGATGAGTACGTCGCATGCCGTGCCACGTCGGAACTATGAAACGCCCGAAATGCAGCTTCCACACTGGCCTCACTTTGCCCTACGATGAGACATTCTGGTTCATTCGGTCGATTTTGTTGATTAAACCTTAGTGGAGAAATATGACAAAAAGACCACTTTGGAAGGAGGAAGAGGTCGGACTGGGGGGCCCACGCAGGGTTCGAGGTCCCTTTTAGGAGTTTTGTTCTTAAGATTTTGTAAGTTATGGTGTAGGAGTTATTTCTCTCCTGCCTGGGAAACCTTGCAGGCCCAACTCCGAAGTGCGGCTGGCGGCCTCGTGAGAGGGGCTGGCTTAGGAAATGGGACAGGAGTTGACAGTCGTCCAGTACTTCTGAGGCGCCAGGCGCGTCCACTCGTCACGTTAACCACCATCTCATTCGACCCACACGAAACCCCATGAGGCCAACAGCCCATTTGCAGATGAGGAGAAGGAGGCTCGGGTACTCGAGCCGTCCCTCGGGGTCTGGGTCTGGCCAAGGTGGCGCCGGGAGCTGTACCCCGGTGTTCCGGGGTCTGCGAGTGACACCCCTTCCGTCGCATGACACATCTGATGAGACGCGCGTGCACAGCCCACTGCGGAACGCTGCCTGTGGTCGTGGAAAGGCGGGCGTTGGGTGCCGCGCGCCCCCATCTCGCCCTGCGTTACATCCCAGTGGGGCGCGGCGGCCCCCCCCACCCCGCCCGGCCCCGTGCGGCCCCGCTTCGCTCTCCAAGTGGAGCAAGGACTCAGGGCTGCTGAAGGGCCGCGCGCCACGCGCCTCTGAGGTTCTGCCTGACAGAGACGTCTGAGTGCGTGCATTTTTCATGGTCTTCATCTGAATCCAGACAGCAAACGCTCTGTCAAGTCTTAGAGCCCAGGAAGTAAGCCCATTACCTTCTCAGTAGGTGCCACTTACATGCTTCTAAACCACATCTGTCGAGATGAAATGCCATTCCCGGGACGTTTGGCCGCCTAGCGGTGCACAGTTGTCACAGAATGAGGAAGCGCCGGGCCGAGGGGGGTCGCAAACGTTCCTTTCCGGGGGCTTGACCGGGGTCTGGATCGCACTGAAGGACACGGCGGCTCTCGAGGACGTTTGGGGGACAGCTGAGCACATCTGGACGTGAACCGCATCCTGAACGATGCTGTGCAGTCCCACGTGCGACAATGATCCACGCACCACAGTTTCGCAGGGGGACCGTTCTGATGAAGGATTCAGGGCAAAAAGGCCCTTATGTCTCAGCTTGTTTTTAAGTGGCTCAGATGAAAGCGAAAAGCATCTCGTGTTCTGGCGGTGTGTGGTGACTCCTTAGCCCCCCTAGGCCCCGTCACTCCCCCAGGGGGCTGGGGGACATGTTCTGACAGACCCAGCGAGGACACCACACGTGCCTTGGGAGAACTGGGGCCAATCTCTGAGGAGCAAGGACTGGGGGGGTGGAGCAGGGGCAGGGGCAGCACCCGAGGCTGGGACCCTCGTCCTGGGCTGAAGCGGGAGGCCCGCGAGTCCCTGTCCTGAGGCCGTGGAGCCGCGGTGACTGAGGGCCAGATGGAGTCAGGGACGAAGGCCCCAGGTCTCAGCAGTGACATGTTGGTGTGAAGGGGACGAGGGTGCAGGGGCGCGGAGGAGATGCCCGGGGCGCGGGCGCTGCCCCCCCATCCTGCTCCCACACACTGAGCCACTTCTCACGAACGCCCTTCTCAGCGTCTGGGGGGGATGGGGAGAATGGGGATCATTACCCACCACGTCTCCTCACCTTAGGTGCTGGCAACTGTGACAGGCTCCGTGACCTTAGTGACAGGTTTGCTGGGACCTGTCTGCCCTGTAAAGCCAGCAGGACCTCCCAGGGGCAGCCTGACTTCAGGAGACATTTTAGAAGGCACCGGAGCCCAAGGAAGCTCCGTGAGTTTGGGAAACAGTGGGTTAAATTCGGTAGATGTGTCTTCTCTGCAGGACTGCTCAGAGCCTTTAACACGCTCCAGGGTGATGCGCCCTTCTGCGGGGGGAGGGGGGAATGCGTGCGACTTAGTTAAATCCGTGTGGGCAGCAAGGGCTGGGCGTCTCCCCTTCTGTCGGGCTGCAGCCCAGTGCACCCCAGTGCATGCCGACTTCCCTCGGCGCTCTGCGTGGCCGCGAGCTGCAGGTGTTCACCAGCTGCGGGTCTGCGCCCGTCCCCGGGGCCTCTGCTGGGCGGCACGAGGCCCTTGGTCTCCTATAGGGGATCGTGGGGCCACCTGGCTGCAGGGAAACGCAGCAGCCGTGCAGCAGAGCACCGAGCCCTGGTGCTCTGGGGGCTCCCGGGTCCCCAGCCGCTCTGGGGAACCCCCGCAGCACCCACTGCTCTCATTTCTCCCTGGTCCTGGTTCTGTGCGCTCCTCAGTGATCCCAAAAGCGCCGCGGGTGACGTCTCACTGCGGGCGGTCCCTGCCAGCGAAGCATTTTCCTGAGGCCACAGCGGCACGGCGTGTGGATGCATGTCACAGTGAGGGACACTGGAGCTGCTGGCCCAGATCCCCTGCAAACGGCAACGGCACGTGTCCTGTGGACCAGGCCCTCTGGGCTCCGAGGTGGAGCACGGACCCAGCACAAGGCGTCTTATGCCCTAGTAGAGGGGCCAGGGCACATGACTGCAGACGCAGAGGACCCGACGGCCAGGCCGAGGAGAGGAGGCCGGGGCCGGGGCGGGCGGGAGGGAGGACGCCCCACAGGTTGTGGGCGTGAAGGCCAAGCTCAGTCCAGCGAGCGCCGCAGGCACTTCCCGCGTGGCCTGGACTGGACAGTGGCATCCCCCGCTCTCGGACTCTGACATCTGACTCTCTTTCAGGCCTGTGGTGGGGGCCGGCAGGCCAGGGGATGCCTCAGGGGAGGGGCCCACAGGCCGGGGGAATCCCTGGGGGGGGGCGCAGGCTGGGGATGCCTGGGTGGGGGCCTGCAGGCCGGAGATGTCTCATCGGGGTCCCGCCGGCCGAGGATGCCTCAGGATTTGCCGGAGGCTCAGCTGGGACGCCCGGGTTGGGTTCAGTGAACACGCACACATGGTTTGTGAGCTGCCTGGTGTAGTCACACAGCCCTTAATGGGAACGTGGCCCGTGTCACTCACGGGGCCACCCATGCAGGTGGGGCGTGAAGGTCCAGGGCCGGAGGGACCAGCTCACAGCAAGTGTGTCCCCGACAACCAGGCCCAGAGCGCTCGGTGCCAGACGGGCCCCCAGTCGTGGCTGTGACCTCCGTAAGCGGAGGGCATCCAGCCCTGCTCCGGGCTGGTCTGCACGGGACCTGCGGCCGTTCCGGAACGTTCTTCCCTGCGCCCCGTGTCTGTCTCTCTGTCATCTGTACTTTCCTCTCTCTGTCTCTCGCTCTCTCTGTCTCGTCTCTTTTTAAAAATGCGAATAGGTCAAAATGGAACTTGCTGAACTTGTCTGCGGAGCACGGACTTGCTGCATTACCGCGAAAAGCAGGCCGGTGCCGAAGGCCGAGGACTCCAGCACGGCCACCAGCCGCGTCACGCGGGACCTCTCCCGGGGGTGCAGAGCGCGGAGAGCAGCCACTGCCACAAGGAGCCCCAGAACGCGGGAGCGGGGGCTGCCGCGCGGCGTCTGGCGGGTCTGGTGCGGGGGCGGGGGGCCGCCGCGCGGCGTCTGGCAGAGGTGGGGTGCTGCCATGCCGTCACGCTGGCTCTTATGGTATAGGTGGTCTTCACCAAACCTAAGATTTGTAATTTGCTCTATGATTTCTTTCTAAATAGATCCCCTTTTGTGCCCAATTTCCCATTGGTCACTTTGTATTCTTTTCCTTATAAAGCCCCCACCTCCTCCCCCTGCCCCCATCCTTGTGCATGCCCTGTCACCCCAAACCTGGATCTATCCCGATGGACACATGTTGAGGGATGAGCTTTACAGACAGAGAGAAGTGAGGGGCACGGCCCTGGGGTGGAGCGCACCTGGACCATCAAGGCAAAGGGGAGGGGGCCACTGCCTGGAATGGGTGGACGGGTCGGGGGCAGCCAGGGACGCACGTGGACTCAGCCGCGGAGGGCAGTGGAGGCTGCGGTCACGATTTGGGCTTTTACAGGGTCCTAGGAATCACTGGTGTGGAAACGCAGCCTGATTGAGCTCCCGCTTCACGGGAGGTGACCTGGCTGCTGCGTTAGGGACGGCTCTTCGAGGGGTCCGTGGGCTGCCCCTCGCTTTCTCCTCATGAGCTACCTTCGAGGGCGTTCCAATGGGGTCAGCATTCTTAGAACGTTTTTCCCCAGTGAGATCTATAGGATACTTAATGTGGACGCGACTTCTCGGCGGCTTTCTGCAGAAAAGCAGGCCCGAGTCAGTGCGACAACCAGGGGCCGACAGCGATGCTTCGGAAGTGGACGAGGAGGCGACCGCCCGGCCAGCTCTTCCGGCCTGGC